>NC_063189.1:22358002-22590502 GCF_017589495.1 Alosa alosa | reverse complement strand
AATCAACCCGTCATGCTGATATAAGTGATATTCCCTGCAATTGTATATTCCATCTAATTCATATTCTCATTACATCTACCATACACAAAACAAGGTTGTCAGTTTCAACTGGTTAAGTAATCACAAAATATGTTTAACTGCCATTGTGACATATTGCACAGCATATGCACGAAGATAAGTTAAGATAAGTAAGGTATAATAGATACGTATTTCCACTAAAGTCTGACAACAATAATGTACATGCTTTATGAAATATATACTGTAGATGGTGAAGATATGCTGGGTCTTGATCATGCAGTAATAACACCATGATTTTCTTTGTGCATGGAATAACAGGGGTTATGACATCAAAAGGATTGACCCAGCACCATAGGTGACCCCATCTGTAGGCATGGATGCCACTGGATGATCACAGTTACCTACAGTAAAGTAAGTGGGCCACATGCAACATCCTGTGCTCCGGGGATGGCATTAAAGCGTTCTAAATTCTGCAGTGCATCACAGCAGATGCGTCAGCGGATGTCAAAGCGAGATAAGACAGAGGGCACAGCAGTGCCCAGTCAGGCCCTGGCTACATGGTGCCAGCGGGAGCAGGTGAGGTGCCATGGGCACGAGTTTCAAAGGCCTGGACAAAACACAGACCCAGTACTTATTTGTAAAACAATTGACATGAAAGGATGAAACTGTGTGCTGATGTTAGCCAAAAGTCTGTGATGAGTTGCTGCAAACGTCAACTAAGTTTCAACAGTTCTCTTTTAAAATAGATATGAACTCAAAAGATGTTAAAAGACATTTGCAACATACATTTAGGCCAACACAACTATGCAGTACCCTCAAGGCCAACACACACTGGCGGCAAGTGACGCCAAACTTTAGAACTCCATTACCTTTAACAGAGCAGAGCCCACTGGTGGCGTCTGACACGCACCGATGCCAACATTTAGAAAATGTTTCTATCTGTTAAGTGTCAAATCCATAGATGCGAATGACATCGCCAGTGTGCGATGGCCTTCAGAAGACAGTGATGATTGCAGAGCTCAGTTAATGGCACAGCCTGCATTTCTATTTCAGTTCACTTTTTGTTCGTCACATTGCTCCCTACAGTCCCCTAGTTGTCCATTCAGTGTGTGTACGGACACATTGAATTGGTGTTTATACAGTCCAGTTGAGCTCCAATATCAACAGTGTTTCACCAGAATCACAGACTGCAACTTTGAACAGCAGCAACAGATTCACTTCCCACTGTATAAGGGAACATGCCTCAACCAAACTGTATCAAGTGTTCTTATGCACTGATAACTGGTGAACACCCTAACCTCGTTGTAAAGGTCACTGAACTCCTCCACCAGGTCCTTGGGGATCCTCTTGCCATTGTTGATCTGGTAGTGTGCCACCCCGTTTTTGGCATAGAGGCTGATGCGGCCAACACTCCTCTCCTCGTCCGTGGTGTGCTCCAGGAGACCACTGTCCTTCGCAAGGTGGTACACTGGGTTGCCATTGGCGCCATGGATCCAGGTAGCTCCGAGTTCTAGAATTGCGTTACCTGTGTGAAATGTGTTGCATTTCATTTAGCAAACAAACTGTAATACAGCAGTTATTCGCAAGTACTGCAACACTATTATCTCTATGGCCTGTAGAAACTCAACATTGGCCGTTTACCTTAAAACAAGGTGTAAATGAGTCTTACAGCCAAGCAAAAACAAAGGAAGATTATATGGAGGATGATACCTTAATGACTACAAATCTAAAACAAATAAGGCACTAATAAGTTCTTCTGGCACCATCTGCTTTTATTGATGTTCCCTTACCGTGCTGAATACTTTGCACTCTGCCCCCAATTCGGTCAGACGCCTCTAGGACCGTGACATTGGTGAAGCCGTTCTCCAGTAGGGTTTTGGTAGTAGCGAGGCCGGCCAAACCAGCGCCAATCACTACTATTCGTGGTTGTCGATGTCGTCGTAAGCCACTACTAAGGGGATCATCAGTGCTGTCTGAAGATATTTCACAACTTTGCATGCCGTCCAAGCTCCTCTTCTAGTGCGTCTGAAGAGGAGACAAAGAAGAGGAGAGATGAACACAAACAATACAATGTTTTGCTTTCTTGTCAATGCGCTTTACCACATGCACAAACAAATGTATTTAACGGTAAGTGCTTGCTTCAGTGGGTCAGACTCACTCCACTGACTCCAGTCTATATTTCAAAGGGCCGCAGAGCACACAAGCCCCCTTTTCCAAACAAAGCCTTTATGACATCGATACATTCTGACACTCCAGATTAAGCGATTTAGTGCTTGGCTTCACTCAGACTGTGTGGGCCTGTTCCTGTTAGGCCATTGCCCTGCCAACACCATAAGTGGAACTTCTAATGCAACAGCAACCTCTTCAGGAGCACAAACCAATGCATCAAAACATAATCCATCCCATCCACATACAAATGTGCAACAACATACTATAGTGTATTTCAGTAGTGCATTTTTAGTATTTTCAAGTGAATTTCTGCTGAAGAAACAAAAATGTCCAATTATTTGTTTCCAGGACTAAACCTTAAGCCAGTCTGCATCTATTTGTTTTTCCAGAACTCTTTCAGATTATTTTGCCACCTTGTTTGAGTTTTCCAGGACATGAATTAAATGTACTATCACTTTGCTGCCACCATGTTCAGAAAACTGGATGTCAAAAACATGAGGACATGTCCTTGTAGGCTGCAACCTGTAAACTACACACATTATGGCTGAAAGAACTGATGTGGAAAATATAATCTTTCTTCCAAACAAAGTAACAAAATAACAAAGCACAAGACATAAATGACAGGAAGGCTCTCCCCCCTATTTATCCTAACAAGCTGAAACAAGCTCTCTCTCTCTTTCTCTGTCTCATTCATACACAACTGAGCAGGAGAGAAGGCATCTTTGACAATTCACAGGCAACAGAGCACAGAGGTTCATGGTAAGAGAAAAGGAGAAGAGACATAGTGAGCTTAACTAAGACTAAACATGTCTCCGTAGGCCCCTTCGATCATTAGAGAGGTCTCCGTAGGCCCGTCAGAGAGGTCCACACATGCCACTCTTCCCTGCCTACCCCTATCCTGCCGCTGAGCCCAAACCATCACCACGGCAACACTGGACACATGGCAGCACACACAGACATATGGCATGGAGCCTTGCCGAACTCTCTCTCTCTCTCGAAAAGACATACTGGACTATTAGATGGATGCATTAAATTAATAAACAGGCTTATGACCATAAGCTGGTCTATGTGTAGCTGTTTACGGTATCATCACTAAATGGACAGTCCTGAGCATAACTTAAAGATAAGGGCTTTGTCTAATCCTTCCAGAGCACTTCATCATAAATCAACAATTAGCAGATCAACACTTCAAGCTCATAATGAAAAAATACTTAAGTACACATTGTAATGTTCTCCTCCAGGCTAGCTATTTCAACCCCTTGGTGTAAAGTTTCTGGAGCCAGAAAAAACAGTCTTTGGTGTTAAACAAACCCAAGTTTCAACAAATCCGGGTAGAAGGAGATTACCTTACATGATAACAACAAAAATTAACCACCTGAGGGATCGTAAGAATAATAATACTTGGATTTTCCATTTGCAATACTGTCATTTATTCATGCTCACTGGCAACCTTATTCAGGCTGACCCACCACCAACCATGAATTATGAATTTCTAGAACCAAGGCTTTGGACAAAAAAGTCAAACACGAGACCCATTTCTAATAACAATAATCCTCTATATGTGACTGTCCTCATAGGCTGAGCGTGCAGGTAGGCTAAGAGGGCTGGTGTCAACGGTGTCCTTTAATGTGTCTCGGTGGCATTTCCTTGTGTGAGACAAGTGGACCACTGACTGCCCAGTCGACAGCACTCAGTAGCGAGGCAGTAGTGATGGCTGTGGTGGTTTTGGGTGACTGATGACCACCTAACAGAGATTACATTACATTACATTACATTACATTACATTACATTAGGCATTTTTAACCAAAGCGACTAACAAGTAGTACAATAAGAATAAGTACATCATGAGTAGCAATCAAGAGTCAGTTCTAGTCAGGTGGTAAGTGCTAGGATCAGCAAGACTAGTTGTAAGTAGTGCTACGAGAGTAGTTATCTGAAGAGCTGGGTCTTCAGGAGTTTTTTTGAAGATGGAGAGGGAGGTCCCTGCTCTAGTAAGAACTGGTAGTGACTGAGTTCCATCTCAAAGGCACGCTTGAGGTTAAACAGACTAGAATATGTAACAGTTAACAGACACCTGCAACATTTAACAGACACCTTTGGAAACACTAACAGGATATGCTGTGCTACCCTCTCTCTCTGACTCTCTGGGCCAAGTTCTGCTGTACCGGTTCACTCCAGAGTCCTGACTCTGGACAGCATCTCATCTGGGACCAGGCAGAAGACAACCACTTTTTACAAAGTATGTGGAAGGAGTTGTTTAATATAAAAAAAAGTACGTTTCCATCATTCTATTCATTCCTGCAAGGCAAAATCTGAGTATACAAGGAAGGCCATGGCAGACCAGGAAAGGGAAATAACAAAAGAGATAAAGAAACAGCATATTTCCTTTTATTCTTCTCCACTGACACCCTACAAGGTAAAATACCTAAAATAGACCCAATTTATGTCCCAGAAACATTCGTAGGGCACCACTAAAGCTTTTTTGAAGAGGTCTTGACTCTTGACCCATGGTCAGTATTGGCTGAAAAAAATAATGTCATCCTAATATTTGCCCATTACAGACTTTTATGGAATGATCAGTTGTCATCAGAACCATTAGGCTATCTTTTCTATTAGTAGCATAATGATTTTTAAGGTAGGCTAGGCTACAACTGCCGGGTTTAGCCACATATCATTAATTTTTTTGCAATCGGCTCCCTGCATACTGTGTACAGTAAATGAGTAAAGAGTATTATCTCTCTCTCTCTTGCTCTCTCCAGATTAGGGGGGTGGAGTGGGGGGCTAGCATGACCTAGAAACTACAACCTACATACTCCATACGCCCTTTATATAGGCTACTCTGGCTAGAGTAGACAAAGAGTGGGCTATTGTTGGTTTATCAGAGTAGTAATGGATTCTCTCTTTTATGGCATCCAGAAATGCAGTCATCGTGTGCTTATGGGCGAAATAAACTGAAAATCATATCACATATCCCACCGACACTGTTGTTCTAGGTAGTTTGTGTGTTTCCCGGCCCAACACCCCACTCCAGTTAGTCTAAACCTCACATGAGGGTGCGACTGGTGCGATGTCATAGTGAGGTCGTCACCTGTGTGAGCGCGAGGATGACTGTGTGGGGTTGCCTAGTCTATGACAAAACTTAGCGGATCCATAATTAATATAGCACAGTCGCTTAAGAGTAGAACTATGCCTAATTATAGGCTATGAGATGTGCATAAGTAAATCTCAATAGATAGCGGTCATAATTGCAGATATACCACTGTGGCAAATTGAACCATATGAACTAAGGACGTTTAACATTTTGGAAACAGTAGGCTAGGAAGATACCGCTTCAGTCAAATAAATCTATATGCTTACTTCTCCAAGTTCGCAAAATAGGCACAAGAGGTAGTATCGCCTATAAAGTCGAGTCATCACAACTGCCACGTAAGTTGTTAGTACAGAGCAACCCAGATTTAGACAATTCAGTTTAATTAATTTGGTTAGCATGACAGAAATGCCATGGACGAATAACCCTTTGTCTTCACAAACGCAGGAATAAAGAAGCACATCAGCAATAAAGAAGCACATCAGCAATAATTATTTTCACAGCCGGTGAGTCGTGTAAAGTTTTCATTGAGTCTGTCAGAACCTTCGCAGTCAGTCAGTCAATCTTCACAGTAAAATAAGTGGAAAACGTATACATAAGCCCATTGAAACTTAATTACTGCCTTGGCGTAAGCTGCTCATCTCCAAAATCCTAATTTTATTTAACACACGATATTTAGTTGCATAAATAATGGCAAGACCTAACCCTCTCAGCTTGGAATACACCAGGCTATTTGATGTTTACATGGGGTATCGGTTAATACAGAAACATTCTACGCGACCATGACACTAACACGGCACGTTCTTAAGTAACATAAAAATGACTGTAAAACGGCTGTTACCTGACTCTGTTAGTCCTCAGCTTTACACGTGAGTGTGGCTCTCGTCCTTTTGTGTTTTCCTTGTCTCCGGCTGCGCTTTGTATTTATGTGTGCCTTGGAACCAGAAGCAGCCAGTTCCCTATTGCCGCTGCCTCCTTATTGAATAATTATGAGATGTGGTGACGTGTACGGATAAGACCAACCCAGTGCATAGCCTGGGCTGAGCTGTGAATCTCTTAAGAACTGTGTCAAGTGAATTACCAACCGGTACTGGTGCGCCCAGCAGCGCCTGCCACATCAGAACTTCTTTATCCGAAAGTTCATCAGAGAGTTCTGTAGAGTAGGATATTCGGTTTATCGGTGTCAAGTGACAGAGCCTAATTATATCAGCCAGTACTTGCAGGGTATTGTAGTTTTGATCCTTTGTGTTGTAATCGAAGTTTTAACAGACCCAAGCAAAAGGTATCACTAAAAAATATTAATGCGTAATCACAACGTGCCATACTCTCGTATAGCTACTGTCTTTAGACACATGATAGGACTATCTGCTTGCTTTATTGTAGTGTTGCATATTTGTAACAGTGTTGCATTTGGAAAGGTGTTCTACGTGGCTGGATGTATTCCTGGCACAAACACATTTTGTCATATTTTAGCATGTAGCCTACACATTCTGCATACGTTACGAAGATAAAAAAAAGACATCAGGCTACCTAGCTTTATGATGTAATTGCATTATAATGACAAGCCAACGTGATATTGTTATCACGTTGTATTGTTATTGGCATGTTAAATCGCTCAGAATATGCTTTAAAAGTGTCAAGATTTCTACTTTCAATAACTGTTCATTAATTGAGCATAGCCTACTGTACACATGGTCAAAGGTCTCTAAGAAGACAACCTGGTTTATGGTTACCTTTGACGTAATAAGTCCCAGGTAATTTTCAAATAACTTTTTCTTTTTCCCACTCTTTGTACGATATTGTAGGTCTACGATTTACCATAACAATAGTGAGTAGATTTGATCACCAGGAGGGAACACCCTGAGAGATGTCATCATGAAATCAGTCATCAACACTCTAATTTGGGCAACTGACCACGTCCCTTCCTGCCCTTGTGTTGGGATTGTTGAATTGACACTGAAAAAATACAATAAGCTAATCTTTTTAACAGCACAAAAACATTTGTCTGACTCCATCTTTTTGTTTTTTCCAATACAAACACACACATACACCCGCACAGAAACACACACACACACACACAGACATAGGCCTACTCGAGATGAAAACAAAGAAATTACATTTTAAAAACAGGTGACCAAAGACATGAAATCTTTGATCAAACAAATAGAATGATGGTTTATATATATATATATATATATATATATATATATATATTTTTTTTTTTTTTTTTTTTTTTTTTCACATACAGTTTCAACAATGACAAAAATATCAAAAAGATATAATGTGAGCCAGAGATGATTTTGAGACTCAATAGCAGTAATGGGCTAGATACACTGAACTTTTACTGTTTTCATAGAAATAGTTCAAGATGGGAAAACGGCAGTTAAGGAAAGGAAAATGGCAGCTAAGGTTTCATGGCATTTACAGTAGCTTTTTCCATGTGTAATCACGCCATATTTACAGGGAAGGGGTCCTGTGTGTTTTTTTCTCAGTGCCATGTGATCAGATCAGACCACCCCCGAATGGCAGGGTTGTTGGGGAACACAAGAGGATTACCATTTGTTAGGAACATTCCACATATTCAGACTTTGAAACAGTCATGCATGGACTGGCTAATTAAGACAACATGCATAAAGTAACCCAAGGTCCAAGATAAGGTGTTTTGCCAGTAAATGGCCATTGAAATAATGTCTAACCCAATGAGTCATGAGTCTTAACCCAAAACATTTCCTTGGGAAATATATAGAAATATTTATGTCAACTCTGAGAGTCACAATTTGCCGCTTTGCTCATCTTAAAATATAATGCATTTGATTTGATTTAGGATAGCACAATACAGAGCATATCAGCTTGCCGGCCATCAGAAGGGGAATTACCACTCCCTTACCTTAAGGACATATCTGTCATCAGAAAAGTTTATAAAGAGATCATTCAAAAAGGTATAAGATGAGGTCAGCTTTGACTCACCAACATGTTTAGGTTCAGGGTACATTTTGTTTAGCATATACTTGTAAAAGATTAACCTGTTGAGGAGTACGGTCACAAATATGTGATTAGAACGTTTTCGAAAAAGGTTCTATAACATGACGCAACAATTACCCTCAGGGACTTTTCTGCCATTAAATAATTTTAAGAACACTGAAACTATAGAACGTTTGCGTAGAATTCTAGAAGGAGCCAGGAAAATAATTCACTCTCTGGGGAACGGCATTGTCTTAAAGAATTCACTCCTCAACAGGTTAAAATGGGCCATAGATAGATGAATAAACTGATTGTGTAATGAGGAGAAATGATCTCCCTGTATTTTCAATTAGACACATCACTCTCACTGGCTCAGCCCTTTTCTAACCCAACATTCCTGTGAGTGGAAGAGCTGACTGACGGTCTGAGGTGAAGGAGCACTGCCTGGGTTTGAAGCTTGGAAATGGAAAAAGAGGGTGGAGTGGCATGCATGGGCATGCTCTTCAGGAAGAGTCAGAAACAGGTGGCTGAGGGTAGCTTGTGGGGCTGCATCCTAATGAGTGGGCTCAGATGCCACGGCACGGCACTGAGGGGACGAGCAACCAAAAATACACCCTGTTCCATTCTGGTAAACCATCACTAGAAAGTTAAGAGCAGAATGGAAAGTTCTGTAACAGTGCAACTTTGCTGAGGTGTAAAGTGATGATAAGGCATGTATCATTGACTGGACATCTGTGGGGCAAACCCATAGTGGCTGATGCAAGGAACCCACAATACAGATCAGATGTCAGGGGAAACCCTCTGTGCTGGTCAAGAATGCATGGTGAAGTGGTGATTCCTGTTACCACCCCCACCCCCCGGTCATTTTCACACTTGTCTAAATACCATGTCCATCTTTGTGAAACACTTATAGGCAAACACTTTCACCATGTCAGAAAACTGTCAATCACCACTTCCTCCAAAATTCATGAATACCTTGACTCTAAGGTCAATATACATCACTATCAAAACTCTGGTGCAAATTTAGCAGACATTTAGATACTCTGTTCAAAACAGTTAACTTTTAATTTAACCTGGACACACACATGAAACTAGACACTAGAAATAAAAAAGATAACATGGATTTTAGTGGACATATGTTTGGATCTGTTGAAAATGTTCATATTTGCATTGAAATGTGCATGTTTATAGGCAAGACATTACTGAAAAGCCTTTTATACTATTATAGCCCAGTTATGAGCTTTCAACGTAACAAACTGACCCAAGAATGCAACACCAGTCAATCAACAGTAAAGGTCAAGAAATTAGTACACAATTTTGTCCAAAGCAACGTGTACCATAAGGGACTGGCCAGGATTAAACCCTAGGCCATCTGCTTGCTGCTGAGCTAACATCAACTGTAACATCCATTCCACAAAAAATGGTGGTATCTTTGATATTGTTACTAGCAAACAGATACAATAATAATAATAATAATAATAATAATAATAATAATAATAATAATAATAAACAATACAAACTTGCGTATACAAGGAATTTGGTCTCTGCATTTATCCCATCCGTGAATTAGTGAGACAGAGCACACAGTGAGCACACAGTAAGGTGAAGCACACACTAACCCGGAGCAGTGAGCTGCCTCTTCATACTGCGCTGGGGGAACAGTATGAAGAGTTCTGCATTTAGCACCAAACGTTAACTGATGTCCTCAGGCATGTGTTTGCACACAGTATGAAGAGTTTTGGGAAAGTGGACATAGCATTGTGAGTATGAAAATAATTGGGGGGAATAAGAACCATGAAAGAAAGCAACACAAGGAGCCTTATGATGTGGTGCTCAAACCACCATTATCCTGGATCACAGGCCACTGTGCAGAACAAGACACTTCACAGGCCACTGTGCAGAACAAGACACTTCACAGGCCACTGTGCAGAACAAGACACTTTGTCCCATAAATCAGTTGAGGTTGCAAGTGGAAAGATAAGGAATTGTACATGCAAGACATTTTTTCCCCTGTGCTTTACCCATAGCTGTACATACCTCATGCTGTCTTCCTGATCCAGCACCTTACATCACCTTTCTCTTGTAAATCAATAGCACGTGAGAAGTGATAATGGGTTCAGTTGGCTCCAACGTGAATGAATGTCTCACAGAATGTGCTGTTTAAGACATCATGCCTGAGGGGAGTAATGTGCATCAACTATTTGAAGGCAGTGTTGGTGGGTCTTATTTTAGCAGATGCATACAAGCTTTGAGTTTTCTCTGATCATGAACACATACGCTTCAGCCTTCTGATCATCTGACTAACATAGCCTAAGGAGACTCAGGCTCGGTTAGACCTAAGCTAGGCTAACCCAACGAACCAGAGGAAAGGGGCTACCCATTCCTTTGGTAAAACAAGCTTAACCAATATGAAACAGTTACATAATCCAAGGTCACCAACATACTCCCAGCTCTTTATTGGTGTTCACTTGCCTCTAATTCACACGTGTTATCTTAATGTTGCAGAGTGCATTAGAGCAGAGAGTCGAACTGTTATGTATGTGGCACGTGGAGAGGCATGAGAGGCTGAAAGCGTGGAGGCCAGCAGATTCACTGGCCACGGCGGGTGACAATGAGCTGCTGGACCAGTAGAATGGACTCTCTGTCTGTTCCGGTAGTGGCTTGCATAGATGCCACATTGTGAGTCTGACCAGCCCTGGGTACACAGTAGACCCATGTACCACAACCCCCCCACCACCCAACCCCCCACCCCAGCCCAAGCCCACCCTAATGGAATGCCCATGCGCCTCCATGCAACACAACAAAAGATGGGGAAAGAAAGTGTCTTTTGATCAACTTGGAGGGGCGGGGCCAGCCAGAGGAAGTGGTAGGAGGGCTGGTGTCAGCCAGCAACAACCAGCTTTTATGAGGCCCCTTTTAGTAATGCCTTCCCTGGGTTGCCCTCGTGGCCAATGAGCAAGTTGCTTTTCAGTGTAGTGCCACCAGGGCCTCGTGCAGGGGAGAGCAGATGGATTGGCTACTGCCTTTGATGGCTGTGTGGCATTACATAAGAACTGGCCGGACTGGAGGAAACCTGGGACAATAGAATGAAGCTGTACCCTGTCTTACTTTGACCACAGCCTTACAAAAAGTAGATGAGGAGTGTTTCAGACACTGGACACTTAGAGGGCACTGTAATTCCCCATGTGCAAGTCAATTCATCTGAATTTTACTTCAAAGGTATAATTGTGTGTGGAGTAATTTAAAGTCAAGTCTCTCGTTAGGCTTTGATGTAAATAACATGCTTGAAACCACTCTATTTTTAAGTCGCAGCAGTTTAATGTGTAGGCTAAACTTGATACTGCTGACATGGAGAGAGGAGATGAGGATCTAAAGCAAAGGGCCACTTCCTGTCTGCATGGTGTACAGCCATTTGTTTTGGGAATCCATCTATAATTAAACAGCCAAATTTGTGAAGGGAAGTAGTATGGGGTGAAATACTCAAGGGTTTACCTTATTGGGAAGGGGGTAAGATTCTGAATAAGGGGGCTCAGAAAAATAGTAAGTGTAGACATACTCTGGTCATAGAATTAGAGAGAGAGAGATACTGAGTTAACTAGGATTAGGGAGGAAGTGCTGGACAGATGGAGCTGGAATGCAAAGACAGAAGGGACAGCTGCAATGCAGACTGCTTACTGCTTTCCCAACCCTAAACAACACAACAGGCACCCCACTACTATTTGGGAGCAATATTGAATTAAAAAGTGTGTGGCAACTGTGGCTTGAACAGAGATCAAAATTAAGCAGGATGACAAGCAAGATACACGCATCACTGTTCAGTATCAAAGACACTACCAGACATAAATCTGTTAATAAATCTAATTAACCCAGTCACTTGGGAAACATGTTAAAATTCCTATAAAAAATCAAATTCACAGTCTACAAAGAGAGAAGTTAAATGAATGGAAACAAACCTTTAAAAAGCATACAAATCTTACCCCCAACACACACACACACACACAGTCTTGTAGACTCAGTGAAATGTTCTTCTTTGCACACTGCACACTGTTTCTTTCTCTTTCATCCCCATCTTGTCAGTGCACCCCAAATCAGACCGCCTCTTGCACAACCCTCTTGGCTAGAAGTCACCCCAAATTGATGAATTGACTCCGAGTTCTGTAACCAAGTGCAACACTAACTTCCAGGCATGAATGCTACATTTCAGCATGTCTGCTGTATGCTGGAACACCACGTAAGGTACAGACAAGTCAGCTGGCTGCTTGCTCGCCTGGTTTTAAGCAGCTTACATAAGAAGGGCTTAGAATTGGGTGACCAAAATTGCTGTTTAAACCTAAATAACACTCCAAAAGAATTGCAATGACCACTTTCACAAAATTACATTTATGTGTTGTTTACCTATATACAGTGAAGTAAAACACACACTTACAGTGCTATAAAAAGTATTTACCCCCCTTGGATACAGGGCCGGTTCTAGCCTACTACATTTGGGTGGGCTGGTAGAAATTTTGGGTGGGCAACATAGCAAAACACTCAAATTGGATCAAAATGGACATAAACACAAAACAAAAACATAAAAAATCTGTACTACCTAGCTTGAGTTGCTGCAGCCAACAGACAGTATTTCTGATACATGTATATAATAAGTAATAAGTATTTCAAATACAAAATAGTATGTTGTCATTTGTATATTATTTAGCCGAAGAAAATGGCTTCGTATTTTGTATCAAAATACTTTATAGGTGTGTATTTTTGTACTTTAAAAATACTGCCAAATATTTTTGGTAAAACAAATAGCCAATAGAGTACCGAAGCCATGATGTAGCGTTGCCAAGGCAGCAATTTCACTGGATCTAAACAAATCAATCTACCATTAGAAATCACCATAGCGGTGGCTTTCCTAATCTATTTCAATAATTTTAGATAGATAGATAGATAGATAGATATACTTTATTGATCCCTAGGGGAAATTCAAGGTCACAGTAGCATACAGACAACACACACACACATTCAATAACAGCAGAAAAAGTAATTAAAAGTGTAGGTGCCAAATGTCTGTCATCGAATTTATGTTTAATTAATAATTCATTTTAAATGTAAGACTTAATATGTTTACTGATTCTGGTGTTTTCTAATATAATTTTCTGATGTAAGAATGTAACTTTACATGGTGTGATTACACTGTAGGCCATGGTGATGTGTTTGTTTAATTAGGTGCATGTCACTTTAAGGACGTAAGTTTAAATGAGAACGTGATTGAACATATTAGGTTGGTGCACAGTGTGAGAAGTTAAGAGTTCCACGGTTTTTCTGACCGTGTCAGTTGTGTCCTGTCGTGGATTGCATTAGGAAATTTATATTTGGATGAAATATCTGTTCATGTGGCATTTGTTACAATAAATATACAAAAGACAACTTGAAGACAATATTCCGTAAGAACACGCGTCAGCCATAGGACTCCTCTTAGTTTTGTTTATTGGAAACGGACCTACATATTTTAGTCAGAAAAACCTCCTGCTCCATGTGAAAAGGGAATACTGAAAAGGATACAAGGCTCGTCGAAACTGTGGACTGCTGGAGCTTGCTTGGATCTTCGAAGATTACCCCGCGCACTGTGGATTGAAAGGAAAGCAGCACGGTAAGCAGTGAAAATGTAAGTTACGCATGTAACTATGGATCTGTGAGACCGAGGGATGACCATCACTACGGTCTAAAAAAGGAATGATCACCTTCGTTCTGCCTATCACCGAGACCATATGTCAACAAAGTCATGCCCATGACCTCCGGAAGCAGAACGACTCGAGCTTGCTCCCGGTTCAGTCTCTTACCTTGAGTGCCTCAGGATGGTCCGAGCGACAAGGATAGTGGCGGTCATCCCTCGGTCTCACAGATCCATAGTTACATGCGTAACTTACGATCTGTTTCGACCTCACTCTGACCGTCACTACGGTCTAAAAAAAGGATGACACATACCAAAAAAGTCGCGAGGAGCTCTAAGCTAACCATTAAAACCTCGCCTCGGTCACGGACATGAGGGCAGCATCACCAACCGGAGCTGGGCGAGTGAAGTCCACCCTATAAAACCTGGTAAAAGTGCAAGGCGTCGCCCATGAAGCCACTGCACAGATATCGCTCGCTGGTACCCCCTTAAGGGCAGCCCAAGACGTAACCATACTCCTGGTGGAGTGAGCCCTTGTACCCGAAGGGACTGGCATTCCCCGAGCCCAGTAGGCATGGGAAATAACCTCAACCAGCCAATGTGACAGCCGCTGTTTGGAAAGCGATAGCCCCTGCTTCGCCGCTCCATAACAGACAAAAAGTTGAGTGTGTTCCCTCCTCAACGATTGTGTACGGGCCAGATAAGCTCTCAAAGCCCTGACTGGGCACAGAGTGAGCAACTTGTCACGCTCTGCCTGTGAGGCAGCAGGCGGCTGGAATTGGGTCAGCTCCAGAACCTGGTTGATAGACTGCTGATTTAGAACCTTAGGCAGGAAGGCTGGATTAGGCCTAAGTGACACGCCAGTGCCCCCTGCCTGCCACCTTAGGCAGTCGTCGCTGACGGAGAGGGCGCACAGCTCCCCGACGCGCTTGGCCGAACAAAGAGCCAGGAGAAAGCAAGTTTTAAGAGACAAAGATCGCAGATCTGCATCTAAAATGGGCTCATACGGGCCTTCAGTAAGTGACCTTAAAACAGTGGGCAAATCCCAGTTCGGTGCCCGCAAAGTGCGCACTGGACGCTACCGGCGGGCCCCTTTTAAAAACTGACTAATCAGTGGATGCCTACCCAAGGGTCTGTTATCCGCACCCTGGTGAAAGGCTGAAATGGCCGAGGCATAAACCTTCACAGTACTGACCGCCTTGCCTTGATCCAAATAGGACCGCAAGAAGCGCAAAACTTGTGGCACAGGGCAAACCGCTGGCTCAAGACCCAAGCTGGCACACCAATCCGAAAAGATCCTCCACCTGAGTGCATAGCAAGCTCTAGTACTACACATCACCCCTGTGTTGGCTGAACTGCACTGGCTCCCTATTTCCTATAGAATTGATTTTAAGGTTATGTTAATTACTTACAAAGCTCTGAATGGCATAGCACCTTCATATATCTCTGAGCTTTTAATATCTTATCAACCACAAAGGAAACTTAGATCATCCAATTCTAATCTTTTAATCATTCCCAAAGTGCTCCACAAACAAAGTGGAGAAGCTGCGTTTATCCATTATGCCCCCCAAACTATGGAACACCCTGCCTCTGTACATCAAGCAGGCGAGTTCAGTAAATATTTTTTAAAAAAGATCTGAAAACATACCTGTACAGGAAAAGCTTTTAGTTAACTCATCTTATCCTGTAGACTACATTTTCAGATTATTCTACATCTGCTACTATTGGAGGCGCAGCCAGCCAGAAGCAGATGGGCTCCCCCTATTAAGTCAGGTTCTGCTCAAGGTTTCTTCCTGGAATATGGGAGTTTTTCCTTGCCACAGTTGCCATATGGCGTGCTTGTGGGGGGGGTAAGAGGGTTAAGGCTGCCAGTCTTATGACGTCATTTTCTATATTTTTGATATGTTGCTGAGTAGATCATAAACAGCAAAGAAAAGTGATTGATAAAGACTGATTGACTATTATTGTGTTACATGCTTCAAATGTAAAGCACTTTGAGCTGCATTCTGTGTATGAAAGGTGCTATACAAATAAAGCTTATTATTATTATTATTATTATTAGTAGTAGAAGGAGCCCTGGCGTTGTTCAGAGTCTCCTGCACAGACTCAGCTAGCTGTTCAATGACGGACTCTGCAGGGGCCAAACCCACAGGCGCAGGGCACCTGGGTTCGGATGCCAGATCTGCCTGTCTGCTTGGGACAGAAGATCCGCCCGGCGGGGTAACTGCCATGGCTGACCCTGCAGGAGCCGGAGAAGGTCTGGGAACCAAGGCCTCACCGGCCACCATGGAGCAACCAGCAGAACTGTGTGTTGGCCCTCCCTGATCCTCCGCAGGACCTGAGGTACAAGAGGGGATGGAGGAAAAGCGTACAACAAGCCTGTCAGCCAGTCTTGTGACAAAGCATCCAGACCCAAACTGCCTCCCTGTCCCACGAGAGAGTACCACTCTGGGCAGTGATTCGTTTCCGACGCAAACAGGTCCACTTGTGCAGTACCATACTGAGCCCAGACCTGGCTGACCACCTTTGGGTTCAATCTCCATTCCCCCGGGAGTGGCCCGGTCCTGGAGAGAATGTCGGCCGCCCTGTTCTCCACGCTTGGAACGTGTACTGCCCTCACTGAAGCCAGACGCGGCCATGCCCATGACAGCAACTCCTCCGCCACCTGGAGGCACCGCCGGGACCTCGTGCCGCCTTGGTGATTGACATGATACACCGCAGAGGTGCTGTCTGATCTCACCAGAACATGTTGGCTTCGCAACCCTGGCAGGAACCTCTGCAGGGCGAGATGGATGGCCTTCAGTTCGAGGACGTTGATGTGCTCTGACGTCCAGGAGGGAGGCCACACGCCCCTCGCTGACAGCCCTTCCCAGACAGCTCCCCAGCCTGTCAGAGAAGCGTCTGTTGAGATGACTTGCCTCTTGTGAGGAAGGCCCCCCAGTGGAACACCCTGGTGCAAGAACCTCCTGTCCCTCCAAGGACGCAGGGCTCGGATGCAAGCAGGAGACACCCGCAACTTCACATGCCTGTCGTCTCTCGGGTGGAGCTGAAAGGCATTGAACCAACACTGCAGGGGGCGTGCCTTCAGCAGGCCCAATGGCGGTACCGCAGGTGCCGCGGCTATTAAGCCCAACAGCCTCTGGACTTTGTGGTCTGCCCAGCCGAAAAGCCTGTCAGAGCCTCGGTCAAGCTGTCTGCCCTCCATGGAGTGAGAGACGCCGTCATGCTGACCGAGTTGAGGAGGACACCAAGGAAATCCGCCTGCTGGCGGGGCTGCAAATTGCTTTTTTTCCAGTTGACCGTGAAACCCAGGGCCTGGATATGGGTCAGAACTGCTTCGGTGTCATGCACCACCTGCACCTGAGATGGGGCACAAATTAGCCAGTCGTCCAGGTACGGTAGGATCTTTAGGCCCCGGACCTGGAGGGGGGGCTAGCGCGGCTGCCACCACGCAAGTAAAAATTCTGGGGGCCAGTGAAAGGCCAAATGGGAGGACCTGAAACTGGAACACCCTGCCTTGGAAGGCGAAGCGGAGGAAGGACCTGTGTGCTGGGCAGATAGGGACGTGGAAGTACGCGTCTTTTAGATCCAGAGACGTAAACCACTCCCCTTCCTGGATGGACCGAATCACTATTCCAGTGTGGACCATTTTGAATGGCAGCACCTTGAGGTACTGGTTCAAGGGCCTGAGGTCAAGGACCGGCCGGTAACCTCCGTCTTTTTTGGGCACAATAAAATATTTGGAATAAAACCCAGTGTGCTGTGCGTGCGGCGGTACTTCTGAGATGGCCCTTTTCAGAAGCAACTCCTGGACCTCCTTGACAAGCACGGAATTTAAAAGGGGGTCTTTCACAGACGTCATCTTGACCCCTGAAAAACGTAGGGGGCCGCCGTCGAAACTGTAGGCGGTAACCGTGAGTCACCGTAGCCACAACCCAAGAGTCTGGCACAATCACTTCCCAGAAGGTCCTGGACAGCCGGGAAGGGCAATCGAAGGGCAATCGACGGGCAGCCCCGGATCCCTAGGCAGAACCGCCACCGCGGCCTGCCCCTCTGCCTGCGCCCCGTCGAGGTCTTCGCTGTCCTCTGGGCCAGGGAGTTGGGGCTGAGCTCTGGTCTGGTGCACGAAAGTGCCGGTCCCGTGGGGCAGCATAGTTGATACTTACCTGTGGTGTTCGGGCGGGCTGCCACCGCCCATACTTACCTGATGCTGCCCTGTGGGGAACTGGAGCCCGCCTGTGGCACACACGCTGACCAGTTTCTCTAGAAGCGCCAGCCTGTTCCACTCTGTCCAGCACCCCCTGGGAGTCTGGATGGAACACATGCCCAGGCACCACGGGGAGATCTAACAGGTCTGTCTGCTGTCTGTCTGCTGCAAGCACAAAGAGCAGAAGGCGTGGGTCAGCCATTGGAAGCAAAGTATCGTCTACTGCTTCCTCAGCCAGCGTAAAAGCTGAAGTGGAGAGAGCTACATTGCTCGCTAAAGCTGCAGTTCTCAAACAAAAACAAGATCTTGAACGTCAGGAAGCTGAGTTGAAAGCAAAAATGGAGCAGCTAGATCTGCAAACTGCTATTGCCGTCTCTGACGCTAAACTCAAAGTATTAGACAGTTTCCAAAACGAGCACTTATCACAAGTGAGCCCTGCATGTGGAATGACTATTGAGTCTGGATACTTACCGTTACCTGCAAGTCAAATTCCAGTCATCAACATAGACAATAGACATGGTGAATTCAAGCCACTTCAACCTAATTCTAACTTTGTAACTGATGATCATGCAGTAGACGCCCTCTGCAGTGTCATGACACGCCAGAATAATATAACAGAGTTGATGGTGAAACAACAGAAAATGATGACTTTGCCACCATTAGACATCCCTACTTTCAGTGGTGATCCCCTAGATTACAACCTTTTCGTAAGAGCCTTTGAGCATGGCGTAGAATCTCGCACTGAAAGCTCTAAGGACTGTCTCTATTTCTTGGAGCAGTTCACTAGTGGACAGCCTAAAGATTTAATTAAGAGCTGCCTTCATATGCAGCCAGATGCAGGTTATTGCAAGGCCAAACAGCTGCTCAAAGAGCATTTCGGAAATGATTACAAAATTGCTGTAGCCTACACAAACAAGGTCTTGAATTGGACACCTATCAAGCCAGAAGACTCTGAGGCTTTATGCCTTTTCACTCTTTCTAACAGCCTGCTGTAACACAATGGCTGAAGTGAGTTACATGGAAGAGCTTGATAATGTTGCAAACTTGAAGGCTATTGTAGCAAAGCTTCCATACAAGCTATGTGAAAGGTGGAGAACTGTTGTGTGTGGCATGCAAGAGCAATGAGACAGAAGAGTCAGATTTAAGGATCTGGTTGAGTTTATTAACAAACAAGCCAAAATTGTGCTTCACCCAGTCTTTGGTGACATAAAAGACAGCACACCAGCTAAAGCATCCACAAATAAACAAATTAATTACAAAGAGCAGAAAAAGGGTGTAATCAAGAAGTCACTGCTATACAGTTGGACAATCAAGAGAAAAACACAGGGTCAATGGAGCATACAAACACTGTCACACCTGCAACAAAGAGATGTCTCTTCTGTAAAGGTGAACACGCCATAGAGTCATGTGTTAAGCTTAGAGGCAAGTCACACAAAGAGAAGCTGGAATTCTTGTGAAGCAAAGGACTGGGTTTTAGCTGCTTGAAGCAAGGGCACATGAGCAAATTCTGTAAGGGAAAAATGAGCTGTCAGGTGTGTTCTTTATCCCATCCTTCACTGTTGCACATAAAGAAAAAGGACACAGTTAGTGATACAGAGAAGAAGACTAATAACAGGGAAGGTCAAACAGTCTTGAGTGCATTCGTCCGTGCAGAGTCTGAGGGTTATGAGTTGACTGGGGCCGGAGAAGATGACAGCATACTCACAATAGTTCCTGTCCGAGTCAAGGCCAAGAAGGGAAGTCAGGTGGTGCAGACTTACGCCTTTCTCGACCCGGGCAGCTCTGCCACTTTCTGTACGGAAGCACTAATGAGCAAATTGAAGCTCAGTGGAAGGAAGTCTGAAATACTGCTAAGAACCATGAATGAAGAGAAACCCGTACGTACTTACAGAGTATCAGGCTTGGAGGTCAGCAGTCTGTCAGGTGACGTCTGTCAGGTGACGCGCGTTGATCTTCCCGACGCCTTTACTCAAAAGTTGATACCTGTAGGAAAGGAAAACATACCAAAACAGAAGGATCTTGAAAGGTGGTCTTACCTTAAAGAAATAGTTCTACCTGAAATTGAAGCCGACATTGGATTGCTTATAGGAGCAAACGTGCCAAAGGCTATGGAGCCATGGGAGGTGGTGAGCAGTGTCGATAATGGACCATATGCTGTAAGAACCAAACTAGGCTGGACTGTGAACGGACCACTGAGGGACGGCTACAGTCACACAGATAAGGGAAAACCAACCAAGACCATAGCAAACCGTATATCAGTGGCCTGTTTAGAGAATATGTGGCTTCAACAGTTCAAGATGGATTTTCCAGAGGAAGGAAAACATGAAGCAGTGGAAATGTCTAGGGAAGACCATCAGTTTATGGACATGGTCATGGAATCTGCCAAACTAGTGGACGCCCACTACAACATATGTTTGCCTCTGAAGAACAAATTGGTCAACATGCCAAATAATCGCACAGTTGCCGAGCAGAGAGCACGCAACTTAAGGCGGAAATTCATCAGGAACGAGTGCTTTCGACAAGAATACTCAGACTTCATGGATGATCTTATACAAAAGGGTTATGCAGTGCAAGTGTCTGAAGAAGTGACACTCAAGGAAGGGAAAGTGTGGTATATACCGCTGCGCGGTTTACCACCCTGTGAAGCAGAAACTTCGTGTTCGACTGCGCAGCATCTTATCAAGGTACGTCACTGAACGATCAACTCCTTCAAGGCCCAGACTTGACTAGCAGTCTAATTGGCGTCGTAATACGATTCAGACAAGAACCTGTGGCAATCATGGCAGACGTGGAAGCAATGTTCCACCAGGTTAAAGTGCCTGATAATGACTGATAATGATTGTCAGATAATGACTGACAATTTTCTGAGGAAGTGCGCTGAAGATCAAATTGGACAGTTCAAAGCTGAAGTTGTACAAACAGTCTTACAGAATTTTTATGTTGACGACTGCCTGAAGTCTGTCGCTACAGATGAAGCAGCGATATCAATGTGTCAGGATTTAAGGAAAATCTGTGCCAACGGAGGCTTTCGTCTCAACAAATGGGTAAGCAACCGTCGAAAAGTGCTTGACTCGATTCCAAAGTCTGAGCTGGCAAGAGAGATGAAAACCTTGGACCTTGATCAGGATGAACTCCCTATGGAGAGAGCCCTCGGTCTCAATTGGTGTGTTGAATCAGACACATTCAAGTTTAAGATCTCCATCAGAGACCGCCCATTCACAAGAAGGGGTCTTCTTTCAGTCGTCGGTTCAATTTATGACCCGTTGGGCTTTCTGGCACCTGTGGTTTTGCCAGCAAAGACTATCCTACAAGACTTGTGCAGGCTGAAGATTGGGTGGGATGATGACTTACCTGAACACATCAAGAAGCGGTGGTCTGACTGGTTTGCCAGTCTGCCTGCTTTAGAACATTTCTCAATTCCAAGGTGTTTTAAGCCTGAAGAATTTGGAGATTGTGCATTTGCGCAATTGCATCATTTTGCCGATGCAAGTGAAAATGCATATGGGTCTGTCAGTTACCTTCTCTTGCGGAACATAAAAAACGAGACGCATTGCACGTTCATGATGGGCAAGTCCAGAGTGGCGCCTCTTAGGCCTCCTACTATTCCCCGTATGGAGTTGACTGCTGCTACAGTAGCTGTAAAAATGGATGGTGTTTTGAGAAGAGAGCTACAATTAGATCTTGCAGAGTCAATATTTTGGACGGATAGTACGGTGGTACTCAAGTATCTCCAGAATGAGACCACACGTTTCCGCACCTTTGTAGCAAACACAGTTGCAGCCATTCTGAAAGGCTCTGACGTGGAACAATGGAGACATGTCCGTACCGACAAGAATCCGGCCGACTGCGCTCTAGAGGGCAAAGGGTGGACGAATTCCTAGAGAACACAAGTTGGGTGTCAGGTCCGGAATTCCTCTGCACTCCAGTTGAGTGTTGGCCAAAGACTCCATTGAGCAATACAGAAATCACTTCAAACGATCCTGAAGTTAAAAGTCACAGTAAACTTAATTAATGTGGAAGAAAATGTGCCTCCATTGAAAAGACTGATCAACTACTCATCGTGGATGAAGTTAAAAAGAACTGTGTCATGGTTTTTGAAGCTAAAGGCCTTACTTTTGGGTCTCTGTCAAAGGCGTAGAGAGCTGTGTGCAGCCAACAAGGAAGATGGCCTAGATAATGGTCAACAGCCGCGACAAAGACAAATGGACAGTTTTAAGGCGAGCTTCAAGTGCACACGCATTACAGTGGAAGACCTAGATCAGGCAGAGCTTGATATCATCAAATTCTGTCAGAAGGAGAAGTTCTCTGATGAGATTTTAACCCTACTCAAAGGACAGAATGTGAAGTGCAGCAGCCAGTTGTATAAGTTGAACACCATCCTTCAAGATGGTCTGTTGCGAGTAGGTGGAAGGCTTAGCCGGGCAGCTATGCCAGAAAGTAGTAGACAGCGTGTCATCTTGTCTAGAGACTTTCAAATCACCAATCTACTCCTCCAACAAATCCATGAAGAAACTGGGCACGGAGGGCGCAATCACATGCTCTCTGAATTGCGTCAGAGGTTTTGGATCCCGAGCACCAACACCGCCATCAGAAAGGTCCTCGCAAAGTGTGTGACATGTCGGCGCTTACATGGAAAAGTTGGTAAACAATTAATGGCCGACGTTCCACAAGAGCGAGTATTGCCAGATGATCCACCTTTCACCAGAGTTGGGTTGGACTATTTCAGACCATTTGAGGTGAAACGTGGAAGGAGCCTCATAAAGAGATATGGGGTTATATTCACTAGCTGTTATATATAGCTGTTCGCGCAGTGCATCTGGAGCTTGCCTCATCATTAGACACAGATTCATGCATACATGCTATCTGGCGCTTCATTGCACGGAGAGGACAAGTGAAGGAAATTCACTCAGATAACGGGACGAACTTTGTTGGCAGCAATCGTGAGCTGAAGGCCGCCATTGCTGATTGGAACGCATCACAGTTTCAGCATCTATTCCACCAACATGGAATCAAGTGGACATTCAACCCTCCCACAGCTTCACATCATGGCGGAGTGTGGGAGAGGTTGATAAGATCAGTAAGGAAAGTGCTGAATTCCACCGTGAGAGAACAAGTTCTTGACGAAGAAAGCCTTCACACGGTTCTTTGTGAGGCAGAGTTGATCATCAACAGTCGACCCATCACAAAGGCATCAAGTGACCCGAATGATTTGGAGGCACTGACGCCTAACCACCTCCTGTTGCTGAAAACAAAGCCATCATACCTCCCGGACTGTTCGACAAGGATGACCTCTACTCGCGACGTAGATGGAAACAGGTTCAATATATGTACGATTTATTCTGAAGGAGATGGATAAAAGAGTACCTACCGCAACTTCAGAAGCGTCAGCGTTGGGCCACAGCATCACGAAACTTCGCTGAAGGAGACGTGGTTCTTCTAGTGGATGACTGTGCGCCAAGAAACTCATGGATAATGGGAAAGATTATTGAAGCAGTTCCAGACAAGAAGGGTCTTGTTCGCAGAGTACGGATAAAGACAAAGACTAATATCTTGGACAGACCCATTACGGAGATCTGTCTACTTGTGGGATTTTGATGGGCAGGTGGTAAAGACCAAGCCCCCACGACAAGCCATGTGCTAGCAACCTCTGTCTCTCTCTCTCTCTCTCTCTCTCTCTCTCTCTCTCTCTCTCTCTCTCTTTCTTTCTTCGCAGATGGACTGCCAATGGACTTAATAACCTTTCAGAAGCTGTTGATGAGACAACAATGTGCCTTTTGATGGCATCTTTTTCATGTTTTGGACTTGACGGTGTTTTGTGAAAGTGAATGCCTGTTCATGTTGTGTATGGCAAGATTCAATAGAAATGTGATAATTGTTCTTAAGTGATTGCATTATTAGAACAATTAGGGGCCAGTAATGAATTTATGTCTAATTAATAATTCATTTTAAATGCAAGACTTAATATGTTTATTGATTCTGGTGTTTTCTAATATAATTTTCTGATGTCAGAATGTAACTTTACATAGTGTGATTACACTGTAGGCCATGGTGATGTGTTTGTTTAATTAGGTGCATGTCACTTTAAGGACGTAAGTTTAAATGAGAACGTGATTGAACATATTATGTTGGTGCACGGTGTGAGAAGTTAGGAGTTCCACGGTTTTTCTGACCGTGTCAGTTGTGTCCTGTCGTGGATTGCATTAGGAAATTTATATTTGGATGAAATATCTGTTCATGTGGCATTTGTTACAATAAATATACAAAAGACAACTTGAAGACAATATTCTGTAAGAACACGCGCCAGCCATAGGACTCCTCTTAGTTTTGTTTATTGGAAACGGACCTACAAAAAGTATATAATATAAAAAACACAACTAAGCAATAAGGACTGTAGAAGATAGAGAATATACTAAATATACAAAATAGAAATTATACTAAATAAAACTTAATCAAAATCAATTCTAAAAAACAGTATCCACATAGTGGGTGAATAATCAATCAGGTGCGCTTGCAATGACTGAAGCAGGGACTGAGCCTGTGGTTCTCAGTGCATAAGGTAAGGTAAGGTGCTCTGTGTGAATGAGTGTCATGGTGATGGTGCAAATGAGTAAGTCAAACAGTGCAACAGTGCAAGAATAAAGTCTATATATCTATATATAAATAACTATATTAAGAAAGGTATGTGGCATGGAGGGAGGGGTTGTGCATTTGTGCTAATACAGCACGCAAACAGTGAGGCAGAAGACAAATGTAAAGTGACTAGTGGACAGACAGTTCAAGACATTGGAGGTGGTGAAGAGGCAGACAGACTATGCAGAGAAGTCTATTTCTCATCTTCCCTTAAGTGATGCATTAAACAGTTCAATGGCCCTGGGGATGAATGACTTCCTCAGTCTGTCCGTTGTGCAAGGCAGTGAGCGAAGTCTCCAGCTGATCAGGCTCTTCTGCTTAACAATAGTGCTGTGGAGTGGATGACACTCATTGTCCAAGATGTTGATCAGTTTGTTCAGGGTCCTTTTGTCAGATATTGAAGTGATGCACTCCAGTTCAGCTCCCACTACAGAGCCAGCTTTCCTTACCAGCCTGTCAAGTCGCCCCGCATCCTTCTTCTTTGTGCTTCCTTCCCAACATACCACTGCATAGAAGAGGACGCTGGCAACAACAGACTGATAGAAGATCCTGAGGAGCTTGCTGCACACATTGAAGGAGCGCAGCCTCCTCAGGAAGTACAGCCGGCTCTGCCCTTTCTTGTAGAGTGCGTCAGTGTTGGCTGACCAGTCCAGTTTATTGTCCAGGTGGAGACCCAGGTACTTGTAGGTGCTTACCACCTCGACATTGACCCCATCAATGGAGACTGGTAGCAGAGTGGACTTAGATCTGCGGAAATCCACCACCATCTCCTTGGTCTTTGAAGTGTTGAGTTGGAGATGATTGAGTTTGCACCATTGCACAAAGTCCTCCACCAGGCTCCTATACTCCTCCTCCTGCCCGTTCCTGATACACCCCACAATTGCAGTGTCGTCAGAAAACTTCTGCATGTGGCATGACTCAGTGTTGTAGCGGAACTAAGATGTGTACAGGAGTGGAGAAGGTGAACAGGACTGGAGAGAGCACAGTTCCCTGTGGCGCTCCGGTGCTGCTGATCACAGTGTCAGCGAAACAGTTCTTCAGTCTGACGAACTGTGGTCGCTCCGTCAGGTAATCTGTGATCCCTGTGATACCCTTCTCAACAGGAAAAAGATGGCGTTCAGAGAGGGGGACATGGCAGAGCTGAGGCGCGTGCAAGGGGAACTCAAATTCAAGCTGAAGGAAGCTAAGGAGGATTACAGAAAGAAGGTGGAACAAAAGCTGCATGAAGGTTATCACTGGCCTGAAGAAGAACAGCAGCTCTGTGGAGGGGGACCTGGACTGGGCGAACCAGTTGAACCACTTCTACAACTGGTTTGACTGCCCTGCTCCAGCTCCAATGGCGGTGGTCTGTCCACCATCCCCCAGCCCCCACCCTCACACCCCTCAATACCAGCAACACTCACCTCCATCATCACAGGCTATCGTTGCCCCCCACCATCACTGGATTTTGCACCCTCCCCCACATGGCGATCATGAACAATGAGGTGACAACGACCTCAGTCAACAGCCATCAGGCCCACAGATCCCAGATGCACCCCTCCCCCCCCCTCCCTTACACCCCTCACCATTACAAAGATCAAGTGACAGTCCAACTTAAGAAATTAAGGCAATAAAGCAGCTGGGCCTGACAGACTGTGCCCAAGGCTACTCAAGGCCTGTGCTGCTGAACTGGGGAGCCACTGAAGCACATCTTCAATTTGAGCCTACGCCTTGGACAAGTTCCAACACTGTGGAAGACATCATGTCTCACCCCTGTCCCTAAGTAGCCACACTAGGGTGTGGCTACTTAGGGACACCCTAGCCACACCACAGTCTGTCAGGCCCCGCTGCCTTACCCGTGTGCAGTTTCTTTAGTTTAGCGCTCACTTGAGTTGCTGTGAGGATGGGGGGTGTAAGGGGAGGGGTGCATCTGGGATCTGTGTGTCTGATGGATGTTGACTGAGGTCGTTGTCGCCTCATTGTTCGTGATCACCGTGGGGTGCAATATCCAGTGATGGTGGGGATGAGTGTTGCACTGGTAATGAGGGGGTGTGGGGGTGGGGGCTGGGGGATGACCACCTCCTTGATGTCCCTGTCAAGGCTGCCAGAGTCGTGGACACCTCAACAGGGACAGGCAAGGAGGCGTCAGGCGGAGGCAGAGCGTGAGGTGATGGTGGCTTAGGTCGTTGGGTGTCACCGGGATGCAGAGCTGGAGAGACTGGGAGGCTGGAAAGTGGGGGTAGGGCAGGCACGCAAACAAGAGCAGGGCCTGAGTCTGCAGAGGGTGGTGGACAGACCACCACCATTTTACAACGTTTCTAAGACGTTAGTATATTTTTTTACACTGTAGGAATCACATACTACAACATATATTGATACCAACACGATCAAATTCGTGACTACAGAGTTTTATTTTAGCATGGGTTTCCTCCGTAAAAGAGACCTGCATGTAACTTCACAGCATGCGGTTAAAATCCTTAAATTCACGGGACGTATATATTTTGGCAAAAACGCCGCCTTAACAGCCGCCAGTCTTTGAGAAGACGTGAAATATCCACTGGAATTTTGTTTCTTTCTATTACACCTGCCAGGGAATCCGTGTTATGTGGCTAAGCTGCTGCCTAGCAGGTAAAACACGTTTAAATGGATATAGTTATTTGTATTAGCTAGAAATTATGCCACATGTCTACATTCAATGCTATTTATGCCACTTCGAAAGTTTCTTTAGATCCAGTGATTCTGCCGTCATGGAAATGCTACGTCACACTTCGGGACTCTATAGGTTTTGGTAAAACAAATAACCAATTGTCCAAAAGTGCAAAATAATGAATGCAGCCTCTGACATATGTTGACTTGATAATTGGCCCTGAGTTTTTGTGAGCAGAATATTGAGATTCAGGAAGATGATCCAGAGCAAGATGAGTAACGTGTACTCACGGTTACTCACACACACAACACACTCCCCCATACCAACCTCAAGTTTCTTGAAACTTTAATCATCCAATCAGAAGATATGGAACTGCTTATTTGGTTGCCTTGCAGCAGTACTCAGACATGCATTGACAATTTCCACTTTGTACAGCTTGTCTAGCCTAGAAATCTAGACGCACCCAATATGGAGTCAAAACAACGGCATAAATATTTTGTGCCCGTGAAAAGATATTCATATGTGTAATAGAGTTTTGCAGCTGTATAAAACAATTTGTGCTTGTGCACGGAAACTTTGTACTTGTAGAAATATTGTGTGTATGTGCAAAAATTATTTGTCTTCGGGGATATGATTTGCACATGTGTAGAACCGTTTTGTAGCTGTGGAATTAATTAGTCTGTGTGCAAAAAAAAGCCCTATCTGCAGAAATATTTTGTGCACATGTGAAAAACATTTGTCCACTGGGATTTAGTTTGAACATGTGTGGAGCAGCTTTATAGTTACAGGCAATAAAGGAATTTATGTCTTTGCGCATACAATTAGGCAGAAATTAGGAAAAGTGTGACATACATCGGTCATGTGCAAATTGGATCTACAATGCTACAAAACTTTTTTACAGACACAAATTTTGGCAGTGTTTTGTCGTCGATTCTGATCTTTGAGACCAAAATTGAGCTTTTCAAATTGAGCCATCAGACTAGATACCATTTTTGGTGGACACCAAACACTGCACATCACCAAAAAACGCACCATCCCTAATTTGAAGCATGGTGGTGGTAGCATCATGCTGTGGGGATACTTCTCAACAGCAGGTCCTGAAAGGCTGGTAAAGGTAAAAGTAAAATGAATTCAGTAAAATATATGGAAATCCTGGAGGACAATGTGATTCAGTCTGCAAGAGAACTACGACTTGGGAGAAGATTTACTCTCCAGTAACTTAAAAAGGGCTGTTCGATCCGATCCCCTTCCAATCTGCCAGTTTTTCAAAAACAAGTGGGGTAAAATTGCAGTATCCAGGGCCCAGTTGTTCAAAACGTTTAAACTGGATCAGAATGATCCGAATTTGAAAAGTTTTACAATCCAGGATCAGGTAATCCATGTTTCTTTTATGCCTGAGGATTGGATAAACCTGATCCAGATACAACCTTTTCAGGATTACGAAATCCGGATTACCTGTATTTCTAAATGGAACTATATCACCATGTATCCTAGTGTCTATGTAAGGAACAACCGTTAGAATAGGTGGCCTGAGGTAGCTTTGATTGTGTTATCTAAAGAGAACGAAAACACCACAATAAAACAATGCAAACACCCCCTTCCATTATCAGACCCTTCATCTTATCCACAACAAATAAATAAATACAAACAATCCAGTCACTAACCAATTTGTCTGCTGCAGCTTAACCTTGTTGCTGGAAGTTAGCCTGCAGGGACTATTTTCAGGTGCTGCATGATATCATTGTGCTGCTGCGCCCGTGGTGTTCCTTGATTTTTTTACGCTGGAAGGAGAGTATAGTTCATGTCAAATCAGCCTAAAAAAATCGCTGTTTCATTTTCCGTTGGTCTTATTACACTTTCTAACTTGACAGGAGACAAGTTTTAAATAGGAAAATTACCGGAGATGGTAATGGTCTAATCTGATTCAGTGATCTATGCTAGGCTGGAGCTAAAAGTGGTATTGCCAGACTCAGAGAACGGCTGGATGAACTGGAAAAAGGTAAAAATCAATTGTTTAACTTAAGGTGAGGTGGAAAATGAGTAAAAATGATGTAATTCCCCAAATGGTGGAATATCCATTTAAAGGTAGTAATTTCACATCTTAGAGAAATTATTCAGTGGATTAAGGTTCTTAAGGAAAATAATATGGGCCAAGAATCTTTAACATACCATTTGTTTATTTAATTCTTTCCACATCAATGACTTTTTAATCACTTCCTCAGAGAATGTTCCATATGAAAATGTTTTACAATATAATTTAGGGCAGAGAGATATTTTTGTGGGGTTGACAGAAAGATTTCCATGTGAGTTCACTATGGAATAGAAGGGAAAGAGTTTCCATGGTGAAAAAAGGAGGGGAAGAAAAGAAGTATATAAATGCCTCTCAGCTTACTACTGCTCTGATAACACTGTGAGCACACTGGCTGTTAGCTGTCCCTCTAACATTCAATCTTCCCAGGTAATCAGATGCTATCTAGTAGGTGTAAGTGCTGATCACATGGCAGTCACTGTGTGACTGAGCTGCTCCATGTGCACATGCACTGAGTGGACTGCAGGGTGCTGTGTGTGTGTGTGTTTATGTGTGTGTGGCGTGTGTGTGGATGTGTATGTGGAGTGTGTGGTGTGTGTGTACGTGTGTTTGAGTGGACTGCAGGGTGCTGGCCTCTCATCAGAGGTGGGAGGAAATGGAAAGCTCTGTGATGATGACCTATTTTGTGTGATGTTGTTAGACGGGGCCGTCATGTAAAACCAGTAATATTCTGTCAGTAGCTACAGGCACTCTGTTTCCTTCTGCTGTGAAGCAGACTCCAGCATGACTAATGATACCGTCTGTGCACCCAATATACAGAATCAACTGATCTATTGGGCGCCTCTCCTGTTTAATGAGATACACAGTACAGTATGAGAGTTGGAAAGTGCCAGAGTTGGAAGCGCAACTTGAAACAAATGAAATACTTTATGTCTTGACTGAGCAATGATCTAATTTTGAATTACTATATTTTACTATCTATACTTTCCATAGTGTCTTGTGCTTAAATTATACTATTTTATTGGACTACCCAACCTGCCAGCTCTCCTGCATCTCTCTCCTACTTCTCATTGTGTGGATACTGACAGTCTTTAGTCAGAGTCAGATGTGTCGGAGAGAATCAGAGACTACCTAGGCTCTGCGATTTACATGAAGAGTCAGATAAGCTTTGATTGATAGCAAATCTCAGGGCATACCTTAAACTACAGCAACGGAAACTGAAAAACTCAATAAAATGGTTCAGTTAGGAAAGATCCTTTAAAATGTTTGTATAATCTTTATGATGTCTGTAATAGTTCATCCCCATAAAAGTTCATCTGCTGTACTGAGCTAGTGCTGTACCATGTGTGATACTTATATTAGATCTTGACATCATGGAGAACTTTGTCATAATAAGAAAAGTAACAATCACTTGGCCCTGTAAATGTAGCCACACTTGATAGTTTCAGCAATCAAGGAGAACAAACAACTGGTGTGTGTGTGTGCGTGCGTATATCCTGCACCCATACTGACGCTGTTGTCTATGTCGCAGTTGCTGTAGTGTGTGACCATCCGTCTTGCCCCTACATTCTTCTATTCTTAGCCTCATTCCACGGGTGGGGAAGCAGAGCAGCTTTCTCCCAACTGCTGGGTGGGTCTGCAATAACACTCACGGCATCCTGCCTGGGCCAGGAGAAGGAAAAGCCTCCATGCGCCCCACACCTCTCAAACAATTGTCTGATGTTCATCTTCAGCCTCCGACAGTGACAACGTGACTGTGGGGGGAGTGGAGGTGACTTCTAACCTTTTAGGTTGAATCGAGGGCAATGTGTTAATTTTAAACATGTGCAGAGGAAAGGGATGAGCCTGACGCCCCCATCCTGGCCCCTCTTCCCCAGTAGCCTACTGTTCAAACGCAGCATCACTCAGCGGCACCACACGCATCAGAGGAGCCAGGTGCTGCTCCACATGAAGTGAACTATTTGATGATAAATGTGCGTGTCTAAATAAAACGTGAGTTTCTGGCATGTGATAAAGAATGCTGATGTTTGTGGCAAGTTTCCTTCCTCAGATTAGGGAACTTTGGCAAGCACTTCACAGTAGGCTTATGGATTGCAACTACATTATTTATGTCTCTCTGCTTTTATTCTATTTTATTCTTACGCAGATATCCACAGAGGCCATTTTTCCCAAATCTGCCAAAATTCTACTACCAACTGACCTCATAACATTTCACTTCCCATACTTTATCCTACTGTATGAATAAGAAGTCAACAAAAGGCTCTTTATGCCAAACACACTTGGTCTACACACACAAACAGCTCTGCTCTGAGCCTGGGTGTGTTTGTCACAGAGACCCTGAGGTTAAGGCTGCTGCACTACGGCACTGCGTGTGTCAGACCGGGCTCAGATATCTGTCAGCTGGGGTGTCATGTATCAAAACACAGAGCTCAGCGCAGCATGTGACTGGCTGTACAGTGAAAGGTCAGCCTCGCTCAGCTGTACCCACGGCCACGAGCAGGCGGGACGAGTCAACATGCTGAGGCACCTCAGGTCTGAAACACTGGACACACTTCCTTCACCCTCTCCTATTATGTTGTAATCCACATCTGGCCACTGAAGCTATCCAGGTGCACGTTTTTATCATCATTAATTTGTTTTGCCCAGTGGGTGGGGTAAAGTGGCGGCGTCAGAGTCACAAAACTTTCACAAAAGTTTCACTTCACACTTTCACAGATATGGGTTACAGTGCACAGACCCTCTGCATGCATCATGTTTCCCCATTAACTTTAAATAGGACCTTCAAGTCCTTATCCACACACATCCACACATACTGTTGTGCGTTTTCAACCTGCCCTATAGTGCAAGTGGAGAAGTTTGTTTTCCGCAGGCCAGTACAGAGCACGTATCATGTACACATTCCATATTTTGCCTTGGGGAGAATTCTCCTGTCCATGTGGAGAAGGTCAATGGCCATCATCCATGCTGATGTGATCTCTGATGCAGTCTTCATTAGCAAATAAAGCACCAGGGAAGGTGTGGTGAGGAGTCAGAACTGATGGTGCTGTTTAATTACTAAATGGAACTGGGTGTGAGGGACCATAGGGAACCAGTAAGGGAAGCATGAGCATATGGATTCTCAATCAGCTGTTGTTGGGGCCTCCACACCCTCCCCTATCTCCTCATCTCCCTTCCAGACAGACTCCTGTAAAGAGAAACAGCTGCCAGACAGAAAAAAAAACACTGGTCTGAACTAAAAAATACACATCCTGTTACAGTTATAGTACATGTGACATGCACATCACGCCCCCCCTAAACACACACAGAGACGCTCACACATGCTGAAAACATAGCCCCAAGGATTTGTTATCACAGTTGGAGCAAAGAACATAAATGAAAAAAAAAAAAAAACAGAGAACACAAATTAAAAAGATGACAAAGAAAGGAGGGAGATTTGTGCGTATTTATTTAGTTACTCGCTGTATGTATGTGTAATGTATGATGTATATGTAATTAATTCAAATCAAATCAAAATATATAAGCAAACCAATCCCTTTGGGTTCTTGACTCTGTGATGGCTTGATGCCAAAGAGTTTTTAAAGGTTTAAAATGACCAAGCTATACATATACGGCCTTTCAAAAAAAACTATTCAAAAAACGTTTCTTGTTTTGGCATTGCGTAAGCACTGCAAATCAAAATGTTGTCACTATGGCAGAGGACCATTGAAATATCCCTCATGTCCACCTTTCAGTCTTAGTCCAGTCCTTCATTGACAATGGTTACTACTGTTTTTTGTCTAGCTAACAGAATACAATTTATAATTGTGTATAAAACTGAAAAAAATAGGATCTTAGGGTAAGAGTAGAGAAATGAGAAACTGTTTTTTGAGAATTTCAATTCTGATCTGAGAAATGTACCAAAGCGACTGAGAAAAACTGTGCAATATAAACACATAAATAAAAAACAAGGAAATGTATAGGTAGTATATATATAGTATAGTATTCATGGTATCATGATTTTGACTAATTTTGACAATTGTGCATGTGATGACTTATACAATGAAATGATGCTGACATGTTTTGGAGAGAACAGCCATTAGACTGAGAATCAACAATCAGTTTAGACAAACATTCACTTGGAAATTGAGGGTGTCTAATGTCAACACTTTATCAGAAAGCTGTAAACTCCTCCTACTTCTAACTGTGTGTTTCCTAGACACACCTGGTAGTTTTCCACCTCTGGTCTGGGGTCATGCCAGTAGTTCTAATGAACTCAGGGTAGTGGAGGTGGGAAACATGCAAGTCCATACCACATTCCTGTCATGTGCTGTCATTCATGATGCCACGCGTATCACATATTCTATGGTATTCTACATATTCATATTCCAAAGCAAAGCCGCACGTCGACGCCAAGTTTTAGAAAATTGTTCTATCTCTTCAGTGTCAAATCCATAGAGGTGAATGTCATCACCAGTGGATTTTGGCCTTAATACCTCTATGATGTTCTGTTATACCTCTATAATATCCTTACTCTCTATTGTATTCCTATAGTACAGTCTTAAATGTTCCCCTCAAAGTATATTATGATTACGGCCGGTTCGGTTGATAAGGTTTGTCACAATCCGAATCCCCTCAGAAAGCTGATGATTCGGCTGAATCTGAAACCGAATCTTGGGTTCGGTGCACACCTAATTCATTATACTACCTTTGTGTGTAGTATCTACTATTTTTTTCAGTGTGTTCACACACTGCACTCACATGTACATTACTTTTTCAAACATTAATAGTATTATGGTGGGAGTAGGCGACTATAGTATTATGAACATATTCAATTGAATAAATACACAATTTACCATCAATATCAAAATAGTAGGTAGCTGGTACATAGCTGTGCAGTAGGCCTATGCATGTGTGTTAGGTAAACCCCCCTGAAGCACAGTTGAACTTGTCAAGCATTACAAAGTGGAGACAAGTCTCTGCCATTGTCAATGTATGCCCAGATTGAGCAATGCTGAGGGCAAACACACATTACCTGTTCCATGTTTTCTGATTGGAAGATTAAAGTTCTCAAGAAACTGATCATTAAAGTTCTCAAACTTGAGGTTGGTATGAGAGGGTGTGTATTGTGTGTGTGAGCAACCTACAAGTTACTCATTTTGCACTGGAAGTGTGGGTAAATTACGAATGAAAATTCAGCACCAGTCAGAGGCTACATTCATTGTTTTGCACTTTTAGAATGTCATCACATCACCAAAAGTAGGCTACTGGTTTCACCAAAAATATTTGCCAGTATTTTTAACTACAAAAATACAGATTCAGATGTGCAAGATGCCCATGCTGTCGGCATTAATGCACCTTCACACCGCCATAGATCTTGGATTTCAAACTGAGCACTAAAACAAGTTGGATAGGTTGGATACTTGGATATGCCCTCTCCTCTTTAGCACAGAGATAGTGTGTGTGTGAGAGAGAGAGAGAGAGAGAAAGAGAGATAGTGTGTGTGTGTGTGAGAGAGAGAAAGAGAGATCCAGTAGTGTGTGTGTGTGTGTGTGTGTGATAGAGATAGTGTGTGTGTGTGTGAGAGAGAGAAAGAGAGATACAGTAGTGTGTGTGTGTGTGTGTGTGTGTGAGAGAAAAGTGTGTCAGTGAGTGTGTGTGTGTGTGTGTGTGTGTGATAGAGAGATAGGTAGAAAAGGGACAAAGAGACATAAGACAGACTAAAACATGAAGAGTTTTAACAAAAATCATCAGCCTTGCCTAGAGTTTCATTATTACTCTATTTCCAATGAAGGATTGCACTTTGCATATACATTGATAGAACATATTATAGAATAGGGAAAACACTTTTTGCTATTCATTTTACTATTGCTTTTAAGATTTTGTTATGTGCAACACATGTGAGGGTAAAAAAACACTCAAAAAATACTAATGGTAAAATAACTGTTTCTGTGGGGCATTATAAAAGCACTGAAAAATAAAATGTCTTTCCAGGCAAAAATGGGCTCCTCCATTCAATAAGTATCCAATGGTGGTATGAGCTTAATAGCAGTAACATCCATTGCCTACCATTTCCCCATTCTGATCCTGGGTAAGAGATAGTACCGTCATCATGTTACACAATAATTATTCCTACAGTACATTAACACAGAGAAGGTAGTCCATGTTCAACACCCACATTAACTGAGCTGGACATTGTGCAGAGGATGGGAGTTACAAAAATAATTACACGAGAAATTATGAAGTTAAATTCACTGAAGACTAAATCAGTCAAAGTTGCACTGCACATGTGGGAATGTCGCATAGACACGCAGAGAGTAATGAGACACTGAGCTGTGTGTGAGAGCATCCTTCTCTGTCTCATGTGAGACAGAACGGAAACACTTGAACCCGGTAGTGTTTGTGTCTATGCAAGAGAGTATGTGTGTATGAGAAATACAAGAGAGATGGTGACAGAAAGAGAGCGGTTACACAAAATTCACAAAAACACATGCAGATAGCATCTGCTGCCACCGGTGGCTCGTGTGAGTCCATGTGACGGAAACAGCCAGCCAGTCCACGGGTGAAAACCATGGCAACTTCACATAAAGGTTTATGTAACTCTCTAGGGGGAATACTCCTGGACAATCACGCACCACAAAAGGCCATGCAGAGAGAATGAGCTGAGCCATAACCAGCACAACCACATGGTAGATGCAGAGGCCGGTGAGGACACACTGATGTGGAGCACAGGTCACAACACTCGGGCTTCAGTGTAAGTTGGCTGCCCCCTAGAGGCCAGCCCAGATCCATAATACACTCTCATCCACTGATGAATCACCTGCAGAATTTACTGTAAAAGCTTGAGCATTATGAGCACTGCAGCGCTGCTTATTTTTCAGCTGTTTTTTTTTACCTGGAACACCAGGCCACATAGAACTTCGGGCACTGGTTAGGACTTTGGGCTTGGAAACGAAGAGTTGCCAGTTCGATCCCCGACCAGTAGGAATGTGCCCTTGAGCAAGGCACCTAACCCCTCAGTGCTCCCCGAGCGCCGCTGTACCGTGGCAGCTCTCTGCTCTGGGTTAATGTTTGCTTCACTTCACTGTGTGCTCTGTGTGTTCACTAATTCATGGATGGGATACATGCAGAGACCAAATTCCTTGTATACACAAACACAATACAAGTATACTTGGCCTAGAAACCTGATTTACATTTACATTTTTTTTTACTTGGTATCCCCACTTTGCTGATAAGGAAAAGAAGCATTGGCCCCCTGGGGCCATTCCCCCCTTTCTGTGCCAAGTCCTCCGAAAGCCTGGTAGGCTGAAATCAGTTTTCCCAGAATAACTCAGGAACCGTTGCATCCTGGATGACAAACTGTTTGTGATATGATGGTTTCAAGGAGCTGCATCAACCCACTCATTTGTGCTTTAGCACCACCAAAAATGTCAAAAACTTCAGTCGTTAATATCTTGAAGAGACATTCTGAACTGCACAAAATTTGACATGTAGGGTCACCATGACTACCGCAGGATGCACACAAAGTTTTGCAAAAGTCTGTTGATGGGGTAGCCTGGGAATACCCATACGAACCTTTTGGCAAATTTGGGATTTGCTCTGCAGGTCCGTCTGGCCAAGATTCCATTTAAACCCATTTCCAATGTCCCTAAAACACGGGCATGCATATCGCTAATACAGCATGGATGTGTATTTCTTTGGAATTGACTAAACAACTGCATTTAAAACCTTCATTTACGAGATTGCTATTCTGAAATGATTTGGTAAGAGTTTAATGCACCTGTCCTTGGGTGCTACACATTGGTGGTGGTTAGTGAGATTTCCCCCTTCACTTTGAGCGTCGTGAAAAGTGCTGTAATATGTTATTTAAGTTTAATTTCACTGATAGTTACGCCCCTGCTGGAAGTCGTAAGTCAATTAACCTTTTCCAGACCCACTCTCACAATTCAGAAAGTCTGCGTGCTAACCAGGCACAGGATGGGGGGCACTGCAATTTATGAATTGCTTTATGTCTTTTGACTCATTGTCAAGAACCACCATGGCTCGACATCCCCATCTACTGGCTGACAGATGGAAAGAAAATACACAAGGGCTCTCTCTCTCTCTCTTTCACACACAGACACACACACACACACACACACACATATACATACATACACACACACATACATTTAATTCATTTATTTGGAATGACCAATACTGATTACAACAACACAGCACTCCAAATACTAATGTAGCCCAGGGTTAATTCACAACCCTCTAGCTACTAGCTAACTGATTTTCCACAAAAGGCATTGGGTGTGTTTGAAACGGGAGACAGCTGCCTACTGCCTCCCTCCCTAAATAGAGAGCTGTCTCACTAGACATGACTTTGGATTAAATGCATCTTTTAAAAATGAGCGTAGCACTCTAGAATCTTTGGTTAACACTACGGTATGACATTAGCAAAGCGGACGTTAAACTAAATTAGCTTTAAGTAAGCTAGCAGGCTAGCACGGTATAAATTAGTTTTTGGCCGGCAAATATATCAGACCAGACGCTATTAATGGTTACAACAATGGCATAATCAGATAGTAAATTGTTTATTTCTCATCTCTAATCTACAAATCTAAGCAAAATAAGGTCACACAAATGCCATTTTAAACAGATTCAGCAGCCATTACCGATGTCATCCGCCATGTTTGTTTACCTTTCACAGCTGTTTCAGACCTTGCCGCAAGGGATTATGGGTAGGAGGGAGCATGAAGTGTGCATCGATGCTGCCTCCAAAAATGACCGTTATTTGGGAATTCTAAGATATCTTAAAAGGCAGCAGAATTTGTTTTTTCGGTTTCGAACCACACTTGCTGCCTTGCTCCCCAGTTAGATATCTTAAAGGTCCAGTATGTAGGAAATAATGGAAAATAAACTGTAACCATTCCAAATATGATTACCATATGTTGTCAGAGAGTAAGGAAACACGATGAATTGAAGTAATGGCTTATTTGACAACATTACTCTAACCATTAAAACCCGTTAAAACCCATGAAAAAAATGAGTTACGGGCGGAATCTCTTGGAATTTTCAGTTATATGTTTTGAGCGATTAATTCTAGAATAGCATATAAATAATGGGCTAGCCCAGCGTCCTCCCTATTTGGGTTGCCAAATTAGCAAAGACCAACTGTCAACAGCTGTCAGTTGTAGTCATGAGCCTTCACGAGGTGCAGGCAAATTTCCAAAATTAAAACAAGAAAACAAAAATGAAGTGGACATCGGAGGAGCTTCCTGAGATGGTGGCGCCTTCGTCAAATGAAGAATATCAAGTCTGACGAGAGCTGGCCATATTTCTCCCACAACAGGTAGCCCCTGGCTAAACATCATTTGCATCACTAACTTCAGCTAAATATGTTACGTTGGTTAGAGAGGTATTTTTTGTTTTCACTGTTTCCGTAATGTGTAGCTGGGTCATGGTTGGAGAAACGTTAAAGCTGCAGGTACTAGCTAACTAGCTAAGTCTTCATTACATCTGGCAACCCAGAAGAGGCTCGCGTCTGGTAGTCTTGAGAACGTTCACCAGTGTTTTGATTTTGGCCTGCAGAACGTTCGGTAACAATCCTACAAATCGCACCTTTAAAAGGCAGCAACTTTACCCGTTTCGAACACACCCATTGTATTCACCTTATTCCGCGCGCAAACATGGGGGCGCTAGCTTTGCCCACATTGTCTCCGAACTTCCGATTGAGCAGTACATTCATTGCGATACATTGAGATAGCAGAGCTCTATCGAGATGACTGGTATCATATATTATGGGTCATCCTAAAGTTAGGAACGTTTTTTATATTTAGGATTTTGGTGACTTAAGACATTTCTGTTATACATCTTTCCTATCTGAAGTTAGGAAAAAACTGACTTTGGAGCGGCTGTTCTGTAAGTTAGCCTCTCTATCCTCTTCTGCCGTGTTATCTCAATGAAGCCAACTAGACGTAGCTAGCCAACCGGAAGTTTAAAGACAACGTGGAATTTAAAAAAATGGGCGGGGCTGAATAAGGTGAATAGTGGCATTACACTAGGCATTATTGTCTAACCTGCACGGTATAGCTATTAGTCTGCTAGCTAGCTATTTGTCAGCTAGCTAATTATTCTCCCAAATGGACTGTTGGCAATTTGTTTACTTTGTGGTTTGTGTGAGATGAACTGTAGTTTTGGGGATGGCCAATACTAAATTCAATCAGATTCATAGCCTACATCCTGATGTGTTGATATTGAGGCAATGATTCCATGCAAAGGCTTGGGCTTCAGGGCCCCCTGACACCTTGGGCCCCTGGGTCTGGGCCCGGAAGGCCCGTGCAGTAATCCATCCCTGGGACCAGGGTCCCAGAGTTAAATGAACATTGGTATCAAAGGGATCTAGCCTACTACTAGGACCATGGGCGTCGGAGGCATTGTGAAAGTGGGTGGGACATTTCAGAGGGGGGGTATGGGGGTCCTCCCCCAGAAAACTGGAATAGAGGCAATTTCCTGAATTCTGGTACATTTTAACAGGTTATTTAGATACTTCTATATAACAAAATAAAGCCAGCCTACGAAATTAATAAAAAGTAAATCATGCATAATTTAAAAATAACTCAATAGGCTACTTGGCTACGCAATAAGGTTTCCATTACAGCACCACAGACGTTCAATGAACGCATGAAAGCGGATGGTTTGTTTGAAATCCCGACACTCTTTCAACTACATGGAACGTAATAGTGATCATCAAATACCTCCCCAGATTTCAGTGCCCATCAGTCCCAACATTTAACAATATAATCTAACAGTCCAAAAGTAAATTAAATATCAAACTAAACTGTGAATCCAATGAAAATGACAATGAAGCACTAAACAGATGCTAAAAACAGCACTGGTAAATTAGTTTATTTAAGATAATATATCGGTCATTGTAATGGCCATAGCCTAGCCTACATGCTATTCCTTTTTCAGGATGTACCCATATCTGCATGATGTGAATGTTTGCATATGGCTTATGTCAGGCTTTATATCAATATTTGTGTGTCGTTATTTGATTTTCGTCATATTTTTGCATTAATGTCACTAGGAAGCATGCCAATATAAATATAGTCATTTATCTGTAATGGGATTGGCTGGAACCTGACAATATAAGAACCATAGTGGGATAATCTATGGCTGAGCAATTTACAAAAATGTATGTAGGCCTACTGACAAATAGTTTACATTAGAATACATTATAATTTCTTTAATGAGGCTATGTAGAAATGTGTTGCAATTTCAAACCGGATTACTCAGGAACCACTTATTGCACAGAGGCATGCTTTATATCCCTATTATTAACGGTTTGCTGTTTATTGTGAAATTGGGTTTGCCACGTGTTGTGTGAAGGGTTAGTGAAATATTAAACCGAGAGTAATGGGTGTGCACTGTGTGCAAAATGCAAATATGATTAGCCTAAATTGCACGTCGGTTCAATGTTAATTTTCTCGCGAACCATTTATCACAATAAAGTGATATCATATGTATAGGTTTAGTTTAGTTGAACCTCATCTGCCAGGTATTTGACACTTCAGCGTGAAAAATAGTACTCAAAGCATACCTGAAGCCGGGGAAATGCGGGGGGAATGCGCCTGGGACGGCTTCTAAAGTAGCATCGCAAATGAGAGAAATTTTAGAAAATTCCACAGACAGGGGGTGCTCTTGAACCCTCTCACCGTCTCTGAAAGCATAACCGTGGCTCAACAGGTAGATCTATAGATAGGCTAAACTCATTTTTCAGGCATCTGACCGACCGGGTTGACACTTCAGCGTGAGAAATCGGGGGTGTGGCGTGTGAGTGTGTGAAACTAATCAAATGCGTGTGTCTCACGGCCAATGCGTGAGAGTTGGCACCTATGAATGTTATTAATTTTCAGCCCTTCAGTTTGGGGAGATTAACCTAGCATATTGCTGCTAGTTTCTAGCTAAGAGTGACGTTAGCAAAAAGTAACTTCTATACTTTTTGACGTTAGGCTAGCAGTCAGTTGCTCTGAGGTAAACATAACGTTAACGTTAGTGTAATAAGAAACGTCTCGCTGAGATTTCTTTAGTTTAACTGCTGCTCAGTTAGCACCACAGGATTCCAGGCACACCTGTGGTTCCACTGAGTAGCCGTCGAGGGAGCACCGCCACCCGGATAGCGCCACTGGTGACCAGGGGCCTCATGTACAAAGACTTGTGTGGATTTCATACTAAAACATTGCGTACGTGCAAACCTGAAAAGTAGCGTACGCACAAAAAAATCCTGATGTATGAAACTGTGCGTACGCAGCATTCAATATGGGCAGCTGTGGCCCACTGGTTAACACTCTGGACTTGTAACCGGAGAGTTGCCGGTTCGAGCCCCGACCAGTGGGCCACGCGGCTGAAGTGCCCTTGAGCAAGGCACCTAACCCCTCACTGCTTCCCGAGCGCCGCCGTTGTAGCAGGCAGCTCACTGCGCCGGGATTAGTGTGTGCTTCACCTGACTGTGTGTTCACTGTGTGCTGTTTGTGTTTCACTAATTCACCGATTGGGTTAAATGCAGAGACCAAATTTCCCTCACGGGATCAAAAAAGTATATACTATACTTATACATTCCACGTAGCCTTTCTTTGTACATCCCAATTAACGTGAAATTAAGCGTACATGCACGAGCATTATACTCCACCCTCTCTCCTCCCTCAATCACACTCATTTTAATATGCTAACTAGAAGGCCACTCGAGAGCGCAGACCTCCGCGAAGACAAAATGGCCTATCCCGCAATATTAATAACAATGAAAACTCATTTGTGAAATTGTGGATCCATTCATACTCGAACCTGCTCCAAAGTTTAATAATTGAAATCATCAAATTAATAAAAAAAAGTTTATCTCCAGCGAATGCGAGGTAGAACTGTTTATCCGACGAAATGGCAAGAATCTTACGTCTTTATCATCTGTAATTAATAACAAAACAGTAGTGGCAGAGCGTAGCAGTGGCTAGCTATAGGGTCAGAGACCGTGGCAGAATTATTGGTCAGTCTGCAAGTAGGTAACAGGGTTCGCACTGGGTTTGATGCATTTGAACCATTACAACGCAACTGCATTAATAAAAAAATAAAAAAAATCAATCGTGTCCAAGTAGGCTACCACGCATCGCGCACTCGAGGTGGAATAAACAAAGTTGATCCAGGCCACATCGCCACAACATTACGATTTCTAGATCATATCCCTATATTTGCACACAAGTGTGACAACAATAATGCGAATGCTTACTCGAGGAAAGTAGTATCCTATGCAGTCAATCATACTAAGGAAAATATAGCTTATATCCGCGCTTATTAGTCAGCCTATCTATTCTATCTATATGTGTAGGCAATAGGTTTCACATTCCATTTTAATTCGTATCCTCTAATAAGTCTACAGTTGTCATTATAGATAGGTTGTTGCATAACTTAGTAGATTTTGAACATGTTGCATGTCCATTTAGAAACAAAGGCCTACTTTCGAAGTGTTATCATTTTTAATAACCCACGTTTCACACTATACTGTGCAAATAAAGGCCTAGACTCGCGATCAACTAATGTTGTTGCGCTGCATTGCCTCTAAGTGTCGCCAACTGACGATACACATTGGAAATGTGCGTACGCCAGACATGAAGTTTGCGTGGAGGACCGCACATTCTCACGCTCAAGTCAGTCTTCGTACATCCGGACGTGAGCGTGAGAAGTGGCGTACGCAGCATTTTTGTGCGTACGCAAGCTTTGTACATGAGGCCCCAGGAGAAAGCCAGTATGGCGCGGGAATCGTGCCTAAAACCTTCCGACCGTCCATCTGATCAACCAACCGATCGTCATACCACCCGCCTTACTTACATGTATCAGAATAATTGCCTTTTTATAAGCAGCCTACATATACCTACATGAACTTACACGTATCCAACATGTGCCCAGAATTGTTGCAACATGTAATTATTCTGTTGGAACATGATGGATACATGTAGGCTTGTGTTGGAACATGAATACATGTAGGAACACTGTACAATGTTGAAACTTCATTAAATGAACATTCATTAGTCTATTTGTGTCGTTATTAGTGAAAAGCTATTGCTATTGTTGCTTAAACTATTATGCGTAATAACCATCAGCAAAACAGGACTATAACCAATTATCCGCGAGATATGAGAAATGCCATAGGCTGGCCTTACCACATTTTCTCTTTCTTACATCAATACGTTATGGAAGCATATGAGCCCACTTCAAATCTCCAAATATGTAATTATGTATCCTAGCCTATAGGCTAAGTTTAACAAAGTTTTATGGACAATATCCCTCGGACTGCAATTTGAATAGATTTTGCTGTGCTGTACTGTAAAAGTAGACCTACGGCCATTTCTTAGAGTGCGCTTGAGATTAACATAGCCTAAATACTGTAATGTTGACACTAATAAAGATACGTTTATAAGTGGGCTAACAAATGAAAAGTGTTTTCAGCTGAAATGGCATGAAGGCTATATGTGGACCGCCTGGACCTTTGAGCAAAATATCAGCAGACAGAGAAGCCCTCAATGTAGCAATGCAGACTGTAACTGCTTATCCAACTGTGGGTCGCCAGTCGAACTGACAGGCTTATCATAAATTCGCATTTATTTCAATTTGGCTATAGGCTACGATTAAAGTTCCAATGTTCAAAACTAGGCCTACCTGCAATATGCTGTCGACACTAGTTAACCACAATTTGTAGCCCTATTGGTCATGTTAAGCGTTACTTGCAATGTGAAAGTAAAATCTAAGACAGTAGAAAATCATGTTTTTAATTTAATTAAGTATTTAAACATAATTTTCTACTGTCTTAGATTTTAGACAAACAGACAAAATGCACCAAAAACAAAACCTCCGGAGAGGTAGCTACACATTTGTTGTTGCATGATAAAGCAATGAACGTGCTGGTAGGCGTTTGACATGACGTTTGATGGATCCACCGGATGGTAGGAAGGGAGGTTTTTGGCATCATTCCCGCGCTATAAGCCAGTGGTTCCCCCGGCTACGAGGGAGATAAGCTACCGAATCCACTTGTTGAACGCGCGGTCCTATTGTGCGGGAAACACAAGGAGAGCCACACTCTGCTGCACGGTTTGTTACTAAAGGGACCGTGAGTACAACACGTCACCTGTCAACACGAACTGAAACGGGCCTGCAACGGGGGTTTTATTTTATTTTGCCGGCTTTTATATGTAATGTCTATTTGTTTACTGTATGTTGAGTGACCGGTCATCTCAGGGTAACGGTATTGCTATCAGTTTGCAAACGGAGAGTAGAGATTGTTTGTACTACTGTTTAGTGTAGTTTTACACGCACTTCCACACAGAGCTCTATCGTCAAATCTATATTTACCTTTTGAATCATACTGTTTAGTGTATGGTTTTACCGTACACCTACTTCCACACAGGGCTTTTATCACTAATCTATATTTACCTTTTGAATCATACTGTTTAGTGCTAGGTTTTACAGTACATGTACTTCCACACAGGGCTTTATTGACTAATCTATACTTAACGTGTTAATCGCTACTTTTTGGTGTACAGTTTTAAAAACTTATATCCACACAGAGAATTATATTTATATTTGAATCGTTACTTTTGATATCCTGTTTAAATATTTTCCGCAGACACTGACCCTTAAGGTGGTCCAGTCTATTTGACTTTGGCCTAGTAGCTGGGCATACATAGTTGGATATTTTGTACATATAGTTTTATTCATTCATTCTTTTTTTATTGTGTTTTATAATGCATTCTTGTTTGTTATACTGATTCCATCTCCACTCACTGGTTAAATAGAGCAAAGTAGAACCTTTATACCGGGGTAGGGGTGCTTAAGCTACTCTGGTTAAACAGCAGGCTTAAAAGGTGAGAACCATACCCTAGGACCCAGGTTACACTAGCACACCCCTCTGAGGCAAAAGAGGGTTACATTAAGAAAGAGCCCATTTGTGTCTCACACAGCAACACAAACACTGTGCAAGTAATTACAGCTTTACAGGTAAATCAGTAGATAAATACATATTATCAGGGGTAGAGATGGCATCGCCTTCTCCATACATGCAGACTGCCTATGATAGCTGACACAGAGCAGTATTTGGATATTTGCTTAGATTTCTTCTTGTTAAGTCCAGCAATTTGCAATCCTCTATGAGTCTATGAACATGTCCAAGGCTACCATAAATAAGTACAACCAGTTTTGTGCTATAACCACCTACTGAAAGAGCATGAGTTAATGGCTAGTATTTTAAAAAATTATCTGAGAAACACAGGTCCATGTCAAAGCAACAACCCACTTCCAGAATCACAAGTTTTTTAAAGTTTTTAAAAGATCATCAACAACAACAATGTCAGGAGTATTTGGAGAGTCTCTAAGAACACTTTCTAGAGAGTTGTCATTCAAGTGTGTGAACCAGTTCAATTGTATCTTTTTGTTTGTGTGTATTACACTTTGTCCATATACTCTGCGTAGTTCGTTGGCTGTAATGTCGACAATGCAATCGTGTCTATGGGGCTATGTAGAGTGCTTTAAATGCTGGGCAACCGTTCATTATGTGCGCGGTTGATTCTATTGTGCTGTCATTGTGTAAAAGGCAAAATGGTTCATGACGTTGTGATACCACAGGGAGAGGTTATACTGAGTGGGGAGTGCTTGCAACCTAGCTTTAATAACAAATTGTTGAATGCCTGCATTAACAGATGGATTATGTAGGGCCGAATGTGAAACTGTCCTGTCCAAGCACTGTAGGCATGCAAGTTTACCTTGGAGGCGCAGGTAAAGTGAACCTGCGCCAGGTTCACACACACACACACACACGCACACACACACTCATGCACTCACATATACATACACATTTCTGACAAGGACAAAGTCCTTACCATCACCCTCTCACTCACACACACACACACACACACACACACACACATACGCACACACACACTCATGCACTCGCATATACATACACATTTCTGACAAGGACAAAGTCCTTACCATCACCCTCTCACTCACTCACACACACACACACACATTCTCCCCCCCACCCTGGACCCCTTCCAGTTTGCATACCGAGCCAAACGGTCCACAGAGGATGCAATCTGCTCTGCCCTCCACCCAGCCCTCACCCACCTAGAAAAAAGAGACTCATATGTGAGATTGCTGTTTATAGACTTCAGTTCTGCATTCAACACCATAATACCACAACAACTCTTCTGCAAACTAGACAAACTGGGACTCAGTACCTACCTCTGCAACTGGCTACTGGACTTCCTCTGTCAGAGGCCTCAAGTAGTACATGTTGGCAACAATATCTCAAGCAGCATCACACTGAGCACGGGGGCCCCCCAAGGCTGCGTGCTCAGTCCGCTGCTCTTCACCCTGCTGGACGATGACTGCACTGCAACCTACAGCAACAACCACATAGTGAAATTTGCTGACGACACAACTCTGGTGGGTCTCATCACCAAGGGCGACGAGACTCAATACAGGTTGGAGGTCGACCTTCTGACCACGTGGTGCAGGGACAACAACCTCCTGCTGAACGTCAGCAAGACCAAGGAGATTGTTGTTGACTTCCAGAGAGGTCACACCCAACACCTGCCACTGACCATCGACGGTGCTGTGGTGGAGAGAGTAAGCAGCACCAAATTCCTGGGGGTGCACATCAGTGAAGACCTCTCCTGGACCACCAACACTGCATCACTGGCTAAGAAAGCTCAGCCAGCCTCTACTTCCTCGAAACTCAGGCGAGCAAGTGCTCCACCAGCCATCATGACTACATTTTACCGAGGCACCATTGAGAGCATCCTCTCCAGCTGTATCGCTGTGTGGGGCGGAAGCTGCACTGAATACAACAGGAAAGCCCTGCAGCGCATAGTGAACAAAGCTGGAAGGATAATTGGTGCTTCACTCCCCTCCCTGAAGGACATTTACACCACCCACCTCACCCGCAAGGCGACCACAATTGTGAGTGATGCAAGTCACCCCGCTCACAATTTGTTTGATTTACTGCCCTCTGGGAAGAGGTACAGAAGCCTGCGCTCCCGCACCACCAGACTCACCAACAGCTTCATACACCAGGCTGTTAGGATGCTGAACTCTCTCCCCCCTCCACCCTCAGCTACATAACATCCTGGACTTTGGACCCACAATGGCTGCCTTGCACTACTCCACTTGCACTACTCCACTTGTACACTTGCACACTTTGCAACTTGTTGTTGTCCTGAAAACACTTCTGAACACACTTCTGCTGCTCTTACATAACTTGCACCACTATGCCACTTGCACACTTAGGTCAAACAGAACAACCTCAGCCATTTATTGGCCTGACTTTTGCACTATTATATTGACTGTCTACTGCAGTGTTTCTCAAAGTGTGGTCCGGGGACCACTGGTGGTCCGCAAGCTAGCCCAAGTGGTCCGTGAGCAGACGTGGTAAAATATAATATAGATGAGTTGTTTGCAATATTGAACCAAGTTGTATGTAAATCCAAACATTTCTGCAACACTGCCTATCTTAAGGCATGCCAGTTTAAATCATATAAATTCTCTGACACAATAAGCAAGGTGCAAAGACAATCAGTGAGTAGGCCTATTGTGTAATTTACTGTTGAAGTAGGTCTACTTTTTTTTTTTTTTGCTAGGTGGTCCGTGAGGCTATTTTTTTATTGATTAAGTGGTCCTTGGTCTGAAAAAGTTTGAGAAACACTGGTCTACTGTATGCACAATTGCACAATTTCAACCCAAATTTTGCTGCTCTTATTTCTTCATTGTATGTGCCTTCTTATTTACTTTTTATATTGTTTACTTGAATGTTATGTTTGTCTGTGGACTTAATTGGTAAAATATGTCTTGTCTCCACCGTGGGATAGTGGAAAACGTAATTTCGATCTCTTTTTATGTCTTGACATGTGAAGAATTGACAATAAAGCAGACTTTGACTTTGACTTTGACACACACACACACATAGACACACACACACACACACACACACACAAGAACATTCATTCACATACACATAAGGAGTTGATTATGGGATGGACAGAAATGTATAAGTGTAATTCATTTTCTGTGGAGAGAATTTTAATACACTGGTCAATATTGTGAGTTTGGGTTATTTACTTGGGTTATTTACCAAAATACCAAAATTGGGCTATTTACTTGGGTTATTTACCAAAATAGACATTGAAGTGTTTTATTTTATGGCACTTTGTCTATATTGAGGCTGCACCTACGGCTAAAGGATATCCTGCAGCCAAATCTCCATGGGTCTTTGGGTATAACATGACCACTGCCTCCAATAGTACAGTATGCACACACACACACACACACACACTCATGCACTCACATATACATACACATTTCTGACAAGGACAAAGTCCTTACCATCACCCTCTCACTCACACACACGTACGCACACACACACTCATGCACTCACATATACATACACATTTCTGACAAGGACAAAGTCCTTACCATCACCCTCTCACTCACTCACTCACACACACACACATACACACACACACACACAAAAGAACATTCATTCACATACACATAAGGAGTTGATGGAGTAGGGGATGGACAGAAATGTATAAGTGTAATTCATTTTCTGTGGAGAGAATTTTAATACACTGGTCAATATTGTGAGTTTGGGTTATTGTCCAAAATAGACATTTGACGTGTTTTATTTTATGGCACTTTGTCTATATTGAGGCTGCACCTACGGCTAAAGGATATCCTGCAGCCAAATCTCCATGGGTCTTTGGGTATAACATGACAACTGCTGCCTCCAAGAGTACAGTATGCACATGCCGGCTGGGTGGTGGGCTTTTACATAACGTTATATAACAGTGTGTAGTTCAGTCTGGGATTATAGAACTTTAGACATCCCAAACATGCCCCAAAGCCAACTCCATTCATAAACAAGCCATCCCTTCTCTACCACCCCCATTTGTTTTAATTTTTTTAAAGTAAAAACACCATGATAACCACCTACGTGGTGCACAACAACAGTATGGTGCACACAACTTGTGATGTAATATTTCCTAGGACATGCTTAAAACTATGCATGTCTAGAACCAATGGATGGCTGCAGATAACTAACTAGCACAATGCTAGCACAAAGTTATATTGGATCATGGTTGGACAAAGCTCCACACCGTGACCTGTGCTGTAGTGACCTATTAAACCACTAGAGGGAAGCAGTGCTATATAAATATGTTAAGAAAGCATATGAAGAGTGGTTCCAAAACACTATATCTCCATTTTAAAAAAAAAACATTATTAAGTCATTTTATTTATAATTGTGTATTTCAGGTAATATCAATAACATTGCAGTTGTGTTGTTTTGATTGAGTAATGATAAATCGAATAACAATAGCTACATTTGCACTGAAATCGACAAATTCACAAAATAGAAAAAAGTGATTTATGAAAATTCATTAAAATGGAGGATATAGCATTTTGGAACCAAACTTTTCATATACAAATCTACAAGTTTAACTTTCAGGTAGAGGCTGGCCAATGAACGTGTGTATCACTTGACAAGTGTGCAATCAACCAGTGCCCACATTTCAGACGCTCAAAAACACCTGAGCGGCCAATGTCTTGTTTCCCACAGGGCAGAACAACTAAAGTACTGAAATTTGTATTGCAGAAAAGCCAGCCAAACACCCACAGCATGGGGAATTAGGGAAATCTACTGGGAAAGCACTATTTCGTTCACAAAATGAAACTGAAACTGAAATATGAAGAAACTTCCGATGTGTGATTGCCCCCTCCATTAAATTAAGGCTAAAAACCTACTTGTTTGCATCTCACCTTTCTTTACACTATGTGCTTAAAGCTAGGGGTTTTGTTCTGTGTTACTTCTCTGGACTTTTCACTTCCTATCTACACTTTACTTTATTTAATATTCGCTTTATTCCATTTAATTTTATTCTTAACTTCCACATCCATGTTTTATTTTACTTTAGTCAACCACTAGTAGTTTTAATCTGACTTGACTTCAAATTAAGTGAATCTGTCATGTATCATGAGTTTACTGCAGTTTAAACGCCTTATTGGTAGATACTGTATAGCTCATATGTTACTTGCTATATCTACAGTTCTCGTGATATAGGTCTTGATGGACGTCTTTGTCTAGTCTGTCGGGCATTTCTCACTTCAAAATCAACACGCTTCTGATATTTGTTGTGCAGACAATGTTTCTTCCCTCGATAAATTCTGAAAGGACATGTTATCTAGGGTATAAATATGACAAGGCTGATGGAAGGTCCAGGGAGTTTGCAGGCATAGTGTGTGCCATAAATAGATTTGTCTCTATGCAGTCCACACTGGGGGTCTGCCAACTACCATGTTATGCAAGACAAATAAGATCTATTTTACATGAAATCATATTCCTAGTATGACACATGAACATTAACACGTTCAGGACTACAATATATATTCGAAAGGTCAGTGATTGAACTGAAGATGCTTGCACACTGACGCTTAAGTGTCAAGTGCATTTGTTCATAGGCTGGGCTGGGGAACTCATGGACTGATTGAACTGTTCCATGTAAAATCAAGACTCAGCATTGTTCAGTATATATTTAGCTGCCATCAAGGCTGTATCCATGGAGTCAACCATTGAGAGCTGAACAAATTACAACCATAACTAGGCCCAATCATATAAGATAAGTCCATAGTGGTTAAAGTTGCAAATATTCAAAAACTCGGTTGTGCAACATCTGCATGTGCTTTCTGGGTATTCCTTTGTGTGATATTACCATGGTAAATGTGATCATGTAGCCTAGGCTAATGCATTCAGGCATGTCCCCCACAAAGTATTCTGATTATGGCGGCTGCCATGGTTATAGGGGTGAAAATAGAGATCTGTTTACACTCTTCATGTCCCTGTGTTCATGCTAACACCATCAGCCTTTTGCACAGAATGGGTGTAGCCTATTATTCGAAATGGGCTTTTGATGGACACTTCTAAAGCATTTCAAATGTTACGCCCATGATCACATGCTGTGACTATAGTGCTTAAAAACCTAAATCAGAAAACAAAATAATCCAAATAAAGTTGAGAGATGTTGGATATCTGAATTGGCATTCTGTTTATCCCAGGCTTCCTACTCACCCACACCCTCTTTTATGCCCAGCATGTCAAAGTAGTCAGTGCCAATCTATACTGCCTAGTGTGCCATAGTCAATAAAGCCTTTGTGGGCACTACCATCCTGGTCTCCCGCTCGACCCCCGGCTGCCCATTCACTGAGGGCCACATGATACGCCCACTTGGCTTTCTCACAATACAGCCCTGTCATTGACATCTTATTGGCACATTATTACAAATCTCTGTTGAGGGTGTCTGCTCCTCACAGTAGGCTACAGACAGTTGGAGATGCCTACAATAGGCTAATAATACCAAATCGCCTAAAACTGCCTCACATTCAGTCGTGCATGTAGTTTGCAATGCTGTTTCTGGCGTTATTTAAGGTGTGACATTCATGCGGTATACAACTATAAGGTGCTAATTAAACCTCTCTATCATGGGATTTCAATCATTATGGTTCAGCTGCATCATTACACACATGAGCCAGGCGAGCTTACCACGACTATGCATCTCCCTCCCTTCCCTCTCGTCACCGCCCGTTTACATCCCCGTGTAGGCTACACACTGTTCTAGCCTCTGTCTGTGTTGAGCCGGCAAGGAGGAGGGACCGTGTCGTGTGCTACGTGCAGATTTGTTCGCCAAAATCGTATAGAAAGGAATCAACCAGCCAGTTCAGAAACCTGCCTTAACACAGACAAATAAGATCTAAGGAGATTTTCGTGTCAAGCTTAATTGTAGTGGCCAAAGCATTATTAAATGCAAGATCCTCGTGGTATTTTGGTTGGTGAAACATTACCGATCAATGATTGTGCGGCGAGATTGTTTTTCATAACAGGTAACGGTAAGGCTTTTACTACAAACGGGTCTCGTTTAGAACCCCGTGTATTTTGATCTGGTTAGATAGCAAGCCTTGACTCTTCATCCACTGGCACAGAGCTGACCAGAATCGATTCTCGTGGTTATCGGGAAGAAAACGGGAGCCGAGAGATAGACTGGTAAGGGTCTTCACTTTACGTTTGAGTGTCTTTAGTACAAAGGCAACAAGGGATGTAAGACCACACACAATTCCATCATGTTGTTTATTTTGAAGTGTTGCAGCCATCTGCATATTTTCCAAATACTTTAACTTAATGCTAGTAAAACAATTACAGAGCCTGAGCGAATCATATTTTGAGGCATTTAACGTTAACCCACGCCCTCAAACGCTAACGTTAACGATAGTAACGTTAGCTAACGATACAGTAATGCTTAGCGTATGTTAGCAGAGTTGCCATGTCCGTTTATTATAAGCGATTTCGGACTTGTCGTTTCTTTAAAGTCGTTTACAAAAATTGTGAGTTTCGGGTTGCGTTTTTTGGGGGCTTTTTCTGAAATGTAACGTTAGTTGCTTACTTGAGCTTGCTCCCCTTCTTTAGTCTCTGTCAACTATGCCTGTGTAATAAACCACGAAAATGGCATAGTTTGCCTTGTTGCAGGATCCAGAACTCTCCTCACCCTCCTTTTCCTTTTCCTGTGGGAAACAAATCAAGACTGCACGAATTGATTCAATTCATTAATCACGAAGTTGCTTTATGTAGTTCAATATAAGGGACTATGTGGTCGAAATAGAGGACATTTGAAGAGTAGGAGAAAGAAAATGGATTACGATTCAACCTCCATTGCAGTGTTCTGGCTGTGTGAAATACGTGCATATCATTCATTCAGATTTCGTTAAAAGATAAACACAGCACCGTTCTCATCAAATAGGTTAGCCTACGGACATTTGATTCATGGTCTCAAAGACAAAGACGTAGTTCTAGAAGTGAACTGAGGGTAGCACCTGGCCTGTTAACGCATGTTTTGTTTTTTTTAGAACCGATTAAGTCACTTCTGTTGGTCTTGTTTTCATAGGCCCGATTGCTTATTTTTCTCTGGAGATGTGGCAACATACTGGTTACTATCCTTCTAAAAACGTTTGTTTTTTTTGTATCATTCATTACCTTGGGTGTGTAAAATGTATTGCCTTATAACGAGATAGTAACGTATGCGCCGTGTAAGCAAGATAAGTGTTCCTACAATTTCCAGTATATTGACTAAGTGGACGTTATATATAACATTACCCTTTAACTACGTAGCTTAGCTGTGTTGATACTGTAATTTGGCTAACGTTAGCCTACTGGCAACCCGCTTTGTGCCCATATGCCACTGAAAGTCATACTTTCGTTTTCTTGTTATCTACGAATGTTGCTTATGTCCTCATCGTAAGCAGTGTTTGTCAGACGATGGAAAGTTGTTACAAATTAACAGTATTTTGCTGAGTGAAGTGAACATGTAACGTTAACGTTAGGAGGTCCTGCCTGTGGTTGTGCTTGCGACTGAATGTTCGAGATGCAGTCATGTTAGCTGTCAAATCCTCGTGCAATCCGGGCGTTGCGAGTGACCACGTGTGGTTACATAAAATAAACAACATAACAGAGTTGCACATGTGATTTCACTGCACTTTTCTTCGGATGAGGTGTATTTTTGTCGCAAGTGGGTATGCGAAATATATATATATATATCTCAATGTCCATGGATGTGACTGGGTGAAGTCTAAAGGATGCTGACCCAATTTGTAGCTTAACGTTAGGCCCAACGGATTCCTTTCATCGACATCATGAAATGTTAACATCTCCACATGCATCCTCAAAGTTATGGTCAATATTGCTGTGTGCACAGGTTAATTGTGTGTGTGTGTGTCTGTCTGTGTCCATGTACTGTATACAGTTATGTATGTGGGCATGAGCTTGTTTTTAGCCTTCTTGTTTTTGTTAGTAATTTTAGTGTATGCGGAACATCTAGTGCTAGGCACAAACCCACACACCTAAGGCCAGAGCAGCAGTCAAACGCATAGTACAGTAGGTGTAGTTTCTCTCCCTTTGGGATGTCTATTAAGAAGTAATCAGGGACTTGTTATTGTGCACAATGTTCAGAGATGTCAGTTTCCTTTGTACCTTTTGGCTGCATAGGAACAGACAGTGGAAAAAAACAACCCCCTGTAGAGAAGGGGTCAACTGCATTTCCTGAGGCACAGTCTCAAATTATGAAAATTAAAGTTCTCTGGCAAAAGGAATTTAGCCATGGGAAGTTGACCCCAGGCCTAGTAGGCCTCTCATTCTCTAGTGCCAAAATATTGCCCGGATGCCCGGAGAAACAGGACAATGTTTGGACTTAGATTTGTTGATGAGGTAGGCCTACCTGTTTCTGAAAAGAATTTAAGAATCGTCTACCGTCACTATTATACATTGGAATATTGGATAAGACATGGTGTGTGCACTTTGAAATTGTTATAAGGAAATTAACTCTCTCCGAGTTATTACCTTAACCTGTTATTAGTTTCTGCATGTGTGCTTTGGTAAAAAAGAAAAAAAGATAGATTTAATTGAGTTAAAAAGGCATTTTCATTTTGAATAATCAAATATACAGTTCAGGAAGGTCTAGGGCTACTTGTTGATGCATAGGCCAACCTGATGTAAAAATTGGAGTGTGTGCTTGTCATCTGAGATGATAAAGTTTAAAATCAAAACTACCAAACCATTACCGCACAAGAAGCGTTGAGCAGGATTTCATATGCTTTCCCAATGGCAGAAGCTCTCTGAAAGGGGTTGATTTAGTTTCTGTTTCTAACACTTTTTGACAGAATTGCAAGGTTTAGTTACAGTGTTGTAGCTTGAAGACACTGAATAACTAATGAAACTGCCAATGGGGGATGTAGGTAGGCTGAAAGGACTGTACTGAAGCCCTTCTACTGGCCCCATATGTAGGCAGGTCTCTGTGAGGTGTCTTTTTCTCCAGTTAAAATCTAAATCCTGCACATCTTCAGTGCTAATGGAAAATAAATGACCCAAGTCAGTCATTTCCTTTTTTCCCAAAATCTGGTTAGATGTCCCTTTGTTTTGAAAATCTGATTTGATTTTTTAACCCTCTCTCAGGCTGGTTTAAGTTGAGATCAGGGGTCTCCAACAGGTAGCTTGTGAGCTACCAGTAACTCCCCACCTGTGTTCTGAATAGCTCTTCCAAATGTGCAAGGAAATTGTTAACAAATCTGATAACACTGTCACTTGGTAAACCTGTTAAACTTCCTATCAAATTAAATTCACAGCCTAAAAACAGAGACGGTAAAGGTGTGGAAAGGGGGCCTTGAAACACATAGGCTAGTTTATTCTACTGTTTTGGGTGGAGGTCAGCTATGTGAATACATATACTTCGAATAGCCTATAAAACAGTGGTGGCTCTTGGCCATGTTCACTTTGTCAAAGTACTGTAGCTCTCGGAGGAAAAAAGGTGGGAGACCCCTGGTGTAGATTATACTTCATATGATGCTTATTTATTTATCCATCTGTTATCAGTAGATATAAGATAGTCTTTGTTCAATAAACTGTCAGGATCAGGTGACAGTGTCTGAAACTGTGATGCAAAACTCATTTTTTTTGTCAGTTAGGCTATGCTCTAGGTCTAGGCATTGACACTTGGCTGTATTATAACTCTTAATTTTGGGTCTGTCTGTAATTTTCAGGCAGTTGTGAAGTTGAGTGGCAGTGCAATGCAGGGAAATGTTGGTATTGAAGTATTGAAGAAAATGGATGGTTTTGACATATGTGGCTGTATCATACTCTGTTGTAATGAGTTTGACAGCCCATTGAAACATAAGAGGTGTGACCATGAATCAGATAAGTGCTAAGCTATCACATGAAGTAAGTACTGTAAATAGGTTTGCCACAGAGAGGAAGCTCCGTAAACACACAACTAAGCCAATGTGAGTGAGCTCAAACCCTCAGCCAAACCCACATCACAAGCACACCAAAAGCAACATTTGGAAAGATAATTACATAATAGCAACCCACACCAATTCCACAGCAGGTCCATACTACACGCCCTGTCTCTGTCTCTCTCTCTCTCTCTCTGTCTCTCTCTGTGTGTGTGTGTGTGTGAGAGTAAGAGAGAGAGAGAGCGAGCAAGAGTGTGTGAATGGGTTAAAGTGTGAAACAAGGCCATGTAAGTAGGTCTGTATTAAAAATAGCAGTGGGCCCTGGCTTGTTTATGAGTGTGTGAAGCATGGAAAGGGTTAAGAGCCCTGTGGATGATATGGCCCTTAGTGGGAAGGAGGGGGGGGTGATGGAGGAGGGAGAGAGAGGGCTGGGGGAGACAGCTGTGTGTGTCAGTCCAGTGCTTGTTTGCGCCAGCTTGTGTTACTGTCTGAGCCCACCGTGGACGAGGTGGGGGAGAGGAGGACAGAGGCGGGGTGAGAAGTAATGGAGTAAGTAGTGACACAGAAGCGGTGAAAGGTCAGGCCATAAAATGTGTCCGGCTATCCCTGTTGCAACTCTGAAGATGTCCATGCCTGCAATTGTTCTTTACAAATGCTCGGCATGTAGAAACAGTCGCCATTTCTAGCACTCACATACAGCCACCCAGTACTCACATACACACAACCACACACACATGCACACACACACCCTCAGCCATGCTCCTTTGGCGCAAGATCAGCCCTGGAGTAAAGTGGATTAATTAGCTGCTACAGCAACACTATTGCCCTGGATTAGGAGTTGGATTAATCCTAGATTAATTCTGATGCCCTCACACAGTGCCAAGGAATCTATGTGTGTGCCCCTGGCAGGACTCTTTCTTGTGACTGTGGTCACTGTATTCTTCAGTGAACCTTTTACAGGGGAGGTTCAGTGGCCTGGGCACAACCGGCACATAGCACACGTATCACCACTATCACTGACCAGACCACCAGCGTTATAAGGCTATGCCATTGTTCACCCAATTGTTTGCTGAATAAATGGCCTGTGTTATTATGTAAGAGAAGTTGCATCTGTGAGCCGTATGGGCGTCATCACCTCCAGTAGCAGTCGGAGTGTTGTTCGAGTGTCATTTGAGTTAGCTTTATTTTTGCAGACGCGACACTCAACACAGCGTGGATGTCAAAGGGGATTGTCATGATTGATGTTTTAATAGAGAGTACCACAGACAAGGAGCTCTGGGCAGCCGTCCAGAAAATGGGCGATGTAGCAGGGTGTATGCCAGGTAGGCACTCTTAAGTGCCACTGAGTTTTGTAGATTGATGTAGAAGTTGACTTCCCACACCAGTTTGCCCTTCATGTCCAAACAACTTGGTATGAGTTTGAGTTTGACCTACTTATTGTAAAACTTGGCACAGGGATGCGAAAAAAACAGCCCCTTTTTTCATTCGTGAAGAAGTGAGAGATAGATATCTCAGGACTTCTAGGGATTTTGTTTTTCTCTAAGAGATGCTTGGCGGATTGTGCTAAATGTCGATCCCTCTGTTTAAACAAACATGCCCAGTGCCTGCAGGGGACAAAAACCAGTCTTTCTTGTGTTCTCTCATACTTCTTAGCTGCATGTTAAAGAACCTTTGAATGCTGACATGCATTTCTCCCCTTCACTTTTTGTTACCTTGTGTTGATTTTGTCTACACATGGCCCAGATATGTTCCACTATTGCTGTCAAGAAGATGCTAAGAAGAAAGGTGTATGTGTGTGTGTGTGTGTGTGTGTGTGTGTGTGTGTGTGTGTGTGTGTTTTACTGAATGTGCAGTGTCCATATTTCCGGCTATCCCTGTTGCAACTCTGAAGATGTCCATGCCTGCAATTGTTCTTTACAAATACTCGGCATGTAGAAACAGTCGCCATTTCTAGCACTCACATACAGCCACCCAGTACTCACATACACACAACCACACACACATGCACACACACACCCTCAGCCATGCTCCTTTGGCGCAAGATCAGCCCTGGAGTAAAGTGGATTAATTAGCTGCTACAGCAACACTATTGCCCTGGATTAGGAGTTGGATTAATCCTAGATTAATTCTGATGCCCTCACACAGTGCCAAGGAATCTATGTGTGTGCCCCTGGCAGGACTCTTTCTTGTGACTGTGGTCACTGTATTCTTCATGGAACCTTTTACAGGGGAGGTTTAGTGGCCTGGGCACAACCAGCACATAGCACACATATCACCACTATCACTGACCAGACCACCAGCGTTATAAGGCTATGCCATTGTTCACCCAATTGTTTGCTGAATAAATGGCCTGCGTTATTATGTAAGAGAAGTTGCATCTGTGAGCCGTATGGGCGTCATCACCTCCAGTAGCAGTCGGAGTGTTGTTCGAGTGTCATTTGAGTTAGCTTTATTTTTGCAGACGCGACACTCAACACAGCGTGGATGTCAAAGGGGATTGTCATGATTGATGTTTTAATAGAGAGTACCACAGACAAGGAGCTCTGGGCAGCCGTCCAGAAAATGGGCGATGTAGCAGGGTGTATGCCAGGTAGGCACTCTAAGTGCCACTGAGTTGTGTAGATTGATGTAGAAGTTGACTTCCCACACCAGTTTGCCCTTCATGTCCAAACAACTTGGTATGAATTTGAGTTTGACCTACTTATTGTAAAACTTGGCACAGGCATGCGAAAAAAAACAGCCCCTTCTTTTTCATTCGTGAAGAAGTGAGAGATAGATATCTCAGGACTTCTAGGGTTTTCGTTTTTCTCTAAGAGATGCTTGGCGGATTGTGCTAAATGTCGGATCCCTCTGTTTAAACACACATGCCCAGTGCCTGCAGGGGACAAAAACCAGTCTTTGTTGTGTTCTCTCAAACTCCTTAGCTGCATGTTAAAGAACCTTTGAATGCTGACATGCATTTCTCCCCTTCACTTTTTGTTACCTCGTGTTGATTTTGTCTACACATGGCCCAGATATGTTCCACTATTGCTGTCAAGAAGATGCTAAGAAGAAAGGTGTATGTGTGTGTGTGTGTGTGTGTTTTACTGAATGTGCAGTGTCCATATTTCACATCTCCTGTACGGAGCTCATGGGCTGGAGGCCTCTGTGATGGTGTTTTGCTCTGGCATATTAAGTTTCAAATATGTGCAAAGCGCATGGCTGCCTGTGGCTGCCAGTGGAACTTTCCACTCCAGACTCCCAACAGCAGCTTTTGTTCTGGAGCACAGGGGCTTGCCACAAGTCTGGAAATGGGCTTGAGCTTCAGCTGCTGTTGCAAAAGATTGCAGCCAGCCAGCTTTTTTAGACAAAATAAAAGACAGAAAGAGAGTGGGATAAGATCCTAAACAGTCCCTAAAAAGTCAGTGTGTGCACATGTGTGGGTGGGTTTGAGTTGTTGTATGGAAATGTGGGAGCAAGTCTTGACACACACTTTTCACCCTTGGACAGGCAACAGAAACTGACACTGTGCGATGGCATAATTGGACTTGTTTCCTGTAATAGCACAGTATGTTTACACAAAGTCTTCCATCAAAATAATGGTAGATGACTCATAACCATCAGGACATTGCTCAACATCTCCCATGAAATCTGTGCTTAGAAGCCAATCCTCTTGCAATGGAGATATGCACTCCCTTGAAAAAGTAGTTCTTACTGTAACATTCATAGTTAGTTTCAAGTGACTCCATCTTATTGATTTCATGGTGCTGCCTATACCGCAAGGAAACAGGATGCTCTCTGTGGCTGATTGATCAGGTCAGAAGGCTATCGGTGGTGCAATTCCCCTGAAGGAGGGATGCCCAGGAGGGTTACAGCACATTATGTATGGTCTGGCCTGCGATGAGACGAGCACCCTTAACGTTACTCTTTTGGTTGTTCTGGCAGGGGAGGCCCGCATGCCTACTGGGTGGAAGTTTACCGGAATGATCCGCAGAGAGCTCCCCTTTCAGTTTGGCTCTGTCTGCTGGGATAGCTATGCGGATGAGCTTACAGGCTAGGTGACGTGGTCCAGACGGCTCTGATGGGAATTTCTCTCTGTCTCCATGTTCTTGTTTAGAGAGCTGGAGGCAGGCAGCCCTAGTTCTGCTGCTACAGGCTAGATTTGCATGTGGCACTGGCCAGCGGTGTGTTGCAATAGACTGTCAGCATGTAAGCAAACAGGGTACCACTGGACACTCTAAGTGTTAAGAGGCATGCTGCGCATAGTATCAATGCTGTGAGTCCTGAACAATCACACCCCCATACTGAGTTAAGCACACAAGCAGTGCCAAGGTGTAATCCCATCCCACTCTTCACTGCCAGTGACTACTAAGGAACTGCTAAGAAGAAAGTGTGTGTGTATGTGTGTGTGAGTGTGTGAAGGGTTTTCTACTTCTCCTTTACTTGCTTCTTCATTCCTAGAAGAGAATAACCACCATGCTTCCAAGTCCACATCACCCATAGAACATGCCAGTTTTTGTAGTTTACCCTACAAACATGGACAGTGATGGGATCTTGTCTGTCTTGTATGTTTTTTCAACTGCTTCATATGTGGGCCTGTTGTTGAAGTTGAACACATGTTGGATTTCACCCAGTGTCTGTGCTAGTGCTTGTTTTGGTAAGTGGGCCCATGAGCCTTGACTGAAGTGACTAAAGAGGAAGAGAACCCAATTGAGCATGGCGTTATGTTTTAGGTGGCTAACAATCGCTAACCTCGGCCATCAAATCAAAGCCAGGGACTTGGGGACATCTGTTTTCTCTTTGGGCAACGTACTCTGTCTGTGGAGTCAGAGACATACTAGCGGTTGCTGCCAGGTATAGGTCAAGAGGCCCTCATGTGTCTGACTTTCAGTGTGCACTGATTCTGCTTCACTTCATTTAACACCACTGAGAAATCTACTTCTCTTTCTCTCTCTCTCTCTCTCTCTCTCTCTCTCTCTCTCTTTCTCTCTCAGTCTTTCTTTCTCTTTCCTGTGTGTTCAACCCTTTACAAGAATAAGTGGTGATTACAAGAAAAGTGATTAGATGATCTTTGTCACAGCTAGATCCTGACTCATCTCGCTCTTAACGCCCACTGATAAGGTCATATGTCTAGGCTTGTGCCCTTTGATAGAAGTACAGTTCCCAGCAGAATTGGAATGATCTAGCACAAAGAAAACACTAGTGGAAGACGTCACTAGAAAATGAACACCAGGACATCAACTATAGCACTAAACCTTGAACATCTTTAATCACTTAAGTCCTGGTTTTATCCATGTTTTCTTTTAATACCATGTAGCCTCCCCTTATAGCAGGGTTCCTCAGTGACCCCTGCTTGGAAGAAGGCCCCTCTGGGTGCTGTCGACTCAGTGAGTTTCCCCTAGTCTGCTGAGGGGTCTGCTCTGCTCTCACATGGCGGCTCCATGGGCTATTTCAGTAGCTTTATCGGCCCGTGTGAGCTTTACGTAAGCCCTCCATGAGTACTGGAGCGCGTGCCACAGAGAGAGGCAGGACGTGCCGTGGACCTCAGCGAAGGAAACACAGCCTAGCACCAGGAGAAGATCAGTTACATCAGAGAAACTGTGGGGGTCAACACGGGCAGAGTGTGTTGACATGGCCAGAGTTTATGCCCTCTCGTAGCCTGTAGGTCTTGTAGTCTGGATGAAGCCATGGCTGAAGCGTCTGCCATGGAGGATTGTGCTGTGTAAACAGCGCCTGTACAGTCACACCTCTCTGGAGGATCTGACGCTCCTTATTGGCGCTCTCCTGCTCTCTTGTTCGTCTGGCTGAATGGAAGGATGAAGGGTTCACAGATGTCTTCCTTTAGCAGCATTGTGGGAGTTTAGCTCAGGGCTTAGTCTTATTGTCAGGCACAACCCAAACACAAAGGAGCACAGACTAAATGTGTGATCTACACCACAGTCAAGAGGCAAACATGCACATACTGTACCACACAGTCATACACATGTCATGCACACACACACACACACACACACACACATGCACACCTACAGACAGACAGGCACTCACATACACACACGCACACTGACACACACACACACACGCACACACAGACACACACACACACACACACTAATGCACACATACAGGCACTCTCACACACACACACACACACACACATACACTGAGACTGTACACTGACACACACATAGGCACGCGCAAATGAACAGAGTGAGAGAGACCACTGTGTGTTACTCCAAGCCTGCAGTGTGTTATGTAATCCAGCTGAGGGTACGTGTGGGAGGTAGGGAAAGAGGGATAGAGTGGGAAGGAGAAAGAAGGGGAGTGTTATAGAGGAGTTAGTCAGTGACTACATCTCAGCCAAATAGCAAGTCAGAGTCCGTACCAACATCTCTCCTGTGGACACAGAACACAAGCAGAGGGCAGTTGAATGGACACACTGGAAGAGGCCAGGTGAGGAGTCCACCTGGCACAAACAGGAGCCGTAGGGTTTGGCCAGGTCTTTCCTCTCGGCCAACTCCCCTGCTATCAGAGGCATGCTTTCAGCCCATTGTGTGCAGAGGGCAGGTCAGGCAGGATCTAGGATCCCACACCTCTTGTTCCTTGTCCTCCGCGCACGCCAGTCTCTCTCACTCCATCCACCCATCCCTCTCAGGCCCTGCGCTCTGTCGAGTGTGCGGGCTGTATTTTTAGCCATCTTTAATGGCAGTCGTATGGAGAGTGTTGAAAAGAAACAGAGCTGATGTGTGAGGCTTTTCTCGTGCATTGCTATGGTGACAACTACGTCAGAGCAGCATCACAGGGCGCAGGGGGAGTAGAGAGATGTCAGTGAGTACAAACTTTTGTCAGTTCTGTTTATAGTGCCATTAGCTGCAGAATGAATTATTTTTGCTCTGGAATGAAGGACTCATGGATGAAGAGCTTTCTTTAAAACTATCCTCTGTCAGCCATTTCAGTTCTGACACACACATACTTTGGTTACCTAGGCACAATTGTGTTGTGTGGGTCTGGTTTCATAACTAATGTGTGGGAATCAGCCCTCTTTTTCCAGCAACAGGCGGGCCAAGCTCTGGGAGGGTGCGGAGAGAATAGAGCAAGCCCCACCACGCGGGAGCCATCACTCCTCAGGGTGGAAACATGCTGGGTGCAAATTAATGGCCCCACTCTCAATGGCCGCCTCACAGGACGACCTTCACTGTCAGTGTCCCGAGAGAGAGGGAGAAAAGAGAGAAAGAGAGAGAGAGGGAGAGAGAGAGAGGGAGAGAGAGAGAGAGAGAGAGAAAGAGAGGGAGAGAGAGAGAGGGAGAGAGAGCGAGAGAGAGAGAGAGGGGAGAGAGAGAGAGAGAGAGCTTGGTGCTGCCAGTTCTTTTGTCTTTGTCCCGGTGACATCAGGAAGAGAGGGACTGACATTCTGAAAAATAGCAAGGCCAACAGAAAAAGAGATATGAAAAGATCAAAAAAAGAAAGAGGAAGTCCTTTCTCTGGAGAGCTGCTTCCCTGTGATGGGGGAGCAGAAGCTGTGCGTTTGACTGACATCTCAAAAGCACCTTTTTTGTGTTGAAGGTTTTTCCCAAGACAGGACGGGACAGGTGGGCTCACGTCAGTGAGAAACATTGTGGTCTACAGCTATCTGGGTCAGCAGGTCTCAGGCAGGTTAAAGGATTGCATGTGTGTGGGCACACATATGTTTGATGGGGGTGCCTGTGACTAAGATCAGATGGGTGCTGATCTCATTGGTTGTGTGTCCTCATGCAGACCTCTCTGGTCCTCTCCTCCGCAGCACCTTCCCTTAATGGACACTTTACTGTGTTGACATTTACAGTTCCTACTTTTACTGCCTTCGACCTCAGCCAGGCATGTATGATTTGCCCTTTTGTGGAGCCCAGGCAACAGTATTTATAAGCAAATACTGTAAGTGAATATGGATAAAAGAAGGTCTTATTGTGGTATCAAAGCCTTTATCAAAGCTTGATGTTGTTGCCCAAGATCAGTATCCCAGTCTGAGACATGGATGATGATGAGACGCATCCTGTTTTGGCTCATTGGCTGGCAGCATTTTGAGATAATTACGACAGACAGCCACGAGGATACAGGAACTGAGGACACTAGGCAGCCTAGCTTGCGAATGAGTGGCCTTAGTAGCCAAGGAGTCAATAGTGTCCTACTCCGACTCTTCTGTCTTGTTGCTCAGTAGCTTAAGTAGTGCACCTATCTTCATGTATTGGTCATAAACACATAAAAATCTGAGCACAATCTTACTGTCACGCCATAAAAAAAGACAGGTAGTTCTTTGCACCTGTCTGTGTGTGATAATGCATTCTAGGAAAGGAGGTCATCCTCGCCTGATAAATCAAACAGTGGCTTCCTAACATCCAGCGCTAACAGCCTGCGCGTGAATGTCTGCCACTGCCACTGCTGTGGGCCGTGCCCAGTTAGCTTTCCCAAGGAGGAATAGAGTTGCGTAACTCAGCGCAGCCGGCTTAAGACAGAGCCGCTCTTTATGTGGGAGCACACAGGCGAGCTCGGACAGGATGCCCACGGGCACTCCACTGCCGGATCTGGAGCCGGAAACACGGGGCAGAGGCCCGTATGATCGGAGGTGGGTGGTGTGTGTGTGTATGTGTGTGTGTGTGTGTGTTTAGGGGGGGGGGGGTTATGGGGCAGGTCACCAGTTGCAGGCTGCTGCCTGTGAGCCTGCGGTCTGTCTGAGGTAGCGTAGCGCTTTCCTGCACAGCTGCAGGACTGCACGATTAGCTCATCACATAGTGAGGAGGGTGGGTGTGGCATTAGAGCCTTTTCCTTTGTGACGCCAGTGGTGATTTATTTAACTAAGAGTGTTGTTCATGGGGTCTGGTACATCACTGTGCTAAATCATGCACACACACACACACACACACACACACACACACACACACACACACACACACACACACACACACACACACACACTGTTAACAGTATGACAGAAAGTCCTCCCATCCCCCACATGCATAATGGATGTCAGGCAGTCAGTCTGACTCATATGAACCCTGGCTGAGGCTGTTTTAAAGGGGAGTGTAAATAAGCACTTCAGTATGAAGTTGCTGTCCCCACCACTCCTCTGGGATTCTTCTGCTGCCCAGCCTGTCGTGCTTTCTGCTTTATGCCAGGTAGATTTTGGACCATTTCAAAATCAGACATCCAGTAGACTTGCTCTATAGCTTGTTTCTCTGAAACACATCACAGTCTTGTTTGAGCTAAGCAGCAGGAATGTGACAGTGGAGAGGAATGCGGAGGGTGGAAATGGCAGTCTGAAGGGACTTGCCCCCCTCCTCCCCTGCAGCAGGAGTGGGGGAGGAGCGCAGCCAGGAGAGTCAAGGCAGATGCACCTCCACCAACTCCAGCTCCACCACCACCACCACCATGGCTTTCTGTGCTCCCTGAGCCAATGGCTGGCAGCAGCTCTCAGCACTCCTCCAACACACACACACACCATCTTCCAACATGAACTCGGTTACCCTGCAAGGATGGACGTTCCACCTTAATGTTATGCCAGGCTGCACCATATGTTGTGCTCTCTAACAGTGAAGGAGGACAGGAATGTCTGTGGGCCACATGATCTCGCAGTGTTTGTAGGCTGGGATACAGTGTTGATAAAGGCCAGTGTCTGGACTTTGTGTTTTGGAGGGAAAGGGAGACAGAGATGGAGCGTGGGCGCGGTGCCAGTATAAACTGGCAACATGGGCCAACACGGGGCAGAGCATCAGCCCTGCCAGATAGTGCCCAGCTCATGTTTATGATCACACACTTGGCCAAGAAGGGGATTCAGGGCAAGGTATTGCTACAATAGTAAAGCAGATGGGTGTGCGTTGTTTGTGTAGGGAGTGGAGGAAAGACTCCCACGCCGTTCTCTGAGTGTTGATCTTTCTCCAAGTAAGTTATTGATTTATGGATGAGATTGGACTCCTGACTGCATGGGGTTTGCTTGAGTTGTGCTATAATGATGTGGGTGTGTGAGTTTATATTGCAACAAGTGTGTGTGTGGAATATTTGTGAGTGTGTGAGTGAGTGGTCTGTCAATGAATCAGTGGACGGAAGTGTGGCTTTAACGCAGTGCCTGAGGTTTTTCTGAATGAGCTGAAAGCTGCTGTCTGTTCTCTTCTCCTCTCATTCACTGCCTATCCTCCCCAGCAGGGTATCCAGGGGCATGTCCAGACATGCCCTCTCTTCTGAGGGGTGTGTGTTGGAGCCTGTGTGCTTCAGCTGAATGCTGGCCTATGTATCCAGGGTTTGTCTTTATGAGCTGGGTGGGGCTCGTGCTCTTGTGAAGTTGTGCAGATTGAAGAAGCCGCATGGCACCTCAGATAGCCTGTTAGCTTTAATTTCACTGGGGCTCAGAGCCTGGCCGCTGGTTAATGTGTCCTGCTGGACCAATGTTCCCATGGCCTCTCCGAGCGAAGAGCAGAAATGAAGTCAATTAGTTTCCGCAGGGGCATGCGGCTGCTGTATTTCCCAAGCACTTCTTCATTTATTAAAGTGATCAAGCAAGCGCTGCCGTTTCTATACTAATTTGTCTCGGTCCATAATGATAAAGCAATCAATCAGAGTGAAGAGGCAGAGAGTGGACCAGACACAAGTGCCAGACATGAAGCAAGAGTATGTAAGACAGGCTGACTACACACCAATTAAGGGACATGTTATGAAAAGCTGCAGCTCTTTTGCGTGTGGTATCCAGACATATACCTATTTGAGAGACTAGCTGGTGGTGAGCCTAATTGATGTCTGCATCAAAGCCACCTTCTAAACCAATCAGTGTTTGATGTCTGACTTCCTCTCTCTTTCTCTCTCCTTCTCTCCCTTTCTTTTCTCTTCCTGTCCTTTATTCCTCCCCTAGGATATCCATGAGCTCCGACTATCAGCACTACAGTTTCAGAATGCCGAATATAGGGTTCCAAAACCTTCCCCTCAACATCTACATTGTGGTCTTTGGCACAGCCATATTTGTCTTCATCCTCAGTCTCCTCTTCTGCTGCTACCTGATTCGGTAAGACCTTTGCATCTCTTCTCTTCCCTTCTCTGTCCTCTCCACACATGTTTGATGATGCTGCCTTTGCCTTACAGTTGCCTGACCCTTGTAAAAACCAAAATGCTGGAAACAGTGAAATGGCATGATTTGTAAAACCATTTCACTTGCAGTACTAGCAATGTAATGGGAAACAAACTCCTTGCTTCTCATTTCTCATGCATACATGTGCGGTGTTGAACATTAATGGAAAACATAAGTGGAACACTGCTGGTCAGAGGCTGATTAATTTGCGTGCAGCGCATTAAGGAAATGAGTTTTCGTTCGCACGTGGCCGAGGCACATCTTGTCCCTGTCGCCCCGGGAGGCTGGGCCGTGACCCTCACAAAGCAGGAGGGCAGCCCGGACGCTTTGTTTGCTTGGACCATGCAGTAGCCTGCGCGCTCCGAGCACAGCGTCCAGCACAGAACGCTTTTTCTTCTCCTCTCCTCTCCTCTCCTCTCCTCTGCGTCCTCCTGCGGGGAGGGGCAGCTCATCCCAGGCCACCTCCCACCACACATGGTCACCTGACTCACTGTTTACAGTGCTGCTGATCTAAGGAGCCAGTAAGGGTGTGTGGCTACCAGAAACAACACACGCACAACAACATCCCCACACTTGAATTTCCCCTGGGGATCAATAAAGTATCTATCTATCTATCTATCTATCTATCTATCTATCTATCTACATTGGCCTGGGCAGAGATTCCTAAAACTGCCAGGGCTCGTTTGGCCAGTCACCAGTGCCCACCCTCTACCATTAACTTTAATGAAGGACTGTGTGTGCTGTTGTGAAGAAACCATGCTTCAGAACGCTTTATGTGAACACACAAACGCACAGATACACACACTCACACGCCGAACCCTCACTTACAGAGTTGGCAGAGTTGAGGCTGTACTCCTCTCATGCAGCAGGATGTTGGAGCCCGTATGTTAAAAAGCCTTGCGGAAGAAAGGCGAGGAAAGGCTGACAGATGGTGCTGCTTAGAGGAGATTCTCTTTTATCTTCTCACCAGGCGAGAGAGCCGGCGAGGCGGGGGAGATGGGGCGGCGGCCTTCATCACTTTAACTTTGAAGTCGGCAGGTTCTCTAAGTAGCAGAGTCGTGCACCAAGAGTTCCTTGCACTGAATTAACCTAAAGTGGCTAAAAATACAAATGGAAAGGTAATATGTGGGGAGTACTAACAGACATGGAGGCGACTGTGGTTCGTGAGACCCTTACCCCAAGCATCCTTTAGATTTTCAGGAGAGCTGCCGACTTTGCTGACAAACATTCTTTATGTTATTGCAGCACCGGCAAAGAGTCTCTGTTGGCCCCTGTGCAGGGATTACATGCTATTGCATGGTACAACCCACTTATGCCCCTTAGCTATAGAATAAGCCACTGATCCAACATCCTGAGGATCCATACAAATCCGCTGCGTAAAAAGACGGGAAGAAAAAACACTTGTGCTGTTGTTCTTTGTTGTGCCACCTGCACTGTTATGAAACGCCATGAAATGCTGAAGCAAGGGTTTATTTCCCGCACATGTGCTTACAGAAAGGTAAACAAACCTCCTTAAATTATATCCAAATCCAATTCGCTATTAAAATTGAGAGGTTGGGTTCATGGTTCCAATTCAACTGTAAGGCAGCTTGGTTCTGACATTGAGTTTGGGTTATGGTGTGCTTGGTTCTGATATTGAGTTTGGGGTATGGTGTGCTTGTTGGAAGGTTTTGTTGTTGAGAGTGAAAAGGTCAAAACAGCACAGTTTGGAGAAGCAGAAAGACTTGATAATCTGAGAAATTATACCATACAATAAATTAAGTTATACCCACCAACAAAAAGTCTCTCCCCTGCTGAAATTCTTGCTACATTTTATATCTAATACGCAAGCCTGCTCACTGTAATCAAAAGCTGCTTGTCATGCAGTCACGATCTCAGAAGTGGCATCCTTGAGAGGTGTGTCGTGAACATCTTCATTCATGAGAGACACACTAGCATTTTGCCACTTGCCTCAAGGTTCTTTTTAAATGCCAGTGGACATTGCTAGATCGTGCTTGGTAGTTATACCTTTTATCTCTGTAAGACCTCTGTGTACTGTTGAATCCCTGCTTTAGACGTAGTGCTCCATTTCCAGAGGAGGAGAATAGCCCCGCCTCCCCTATTCAGCCTTTCGGCCAATCACAACACTTCTGGCCACTGTTGCCATGGGGTTACCTCCTGCAACAGCCCAGTGCAGAAACATAACTTGCCGTTTGTGTAGCGTTTTTTTTTCCACCTGAGACAGAGAGAACCTGCGACTCTCATCCAAATTCACACCCAACACAGCGGGGGAGATGGTAAGTTTCTTTATGCTTCATTCACTAGCTCTATTCCCCTGATCTCACTCAGAGGCTTACCAGAAGACAGAACTGTTACGTGATATCTGATCTCACTCAGAGGCACCAGAAGACAGAACTGTTACGTGATATCTACAGTTTCTCCACACAAAAAAAAAAAAAAAAGATTGGAGGCGGGGTGGTATCTAGATTTTTTTTCACATGATCAGATTACCAAGTCAATTTAAGTGTAAAGATACTGTGGCTCTGAAAGACTTCTAAAAGGTGCACTGCAGTCTCCCTTTCACAGACCTCTGAGGCACTAAAGTGGCTTGTGAGCGACCTGACACCCCCATCACCTCACTAAACCCCATAGAACTGCCCAGCCATCACAGAAATCACCCGCTAAAATATTCATACCAGTAGCAGAAGGAGGAATATGACGATGATAGCAAATTTAGCATCAGGACCAAAATAGAGAATCCCCACCACTAACACCAAACCATTTTTCATTTTGCCGCCGTCCCCATTTAGATAGCTGTTCTCAGCACACAGAAATAATGCAGTAAGCACAATCTCTCCCAGGCTTTTGTCCCGGCAGACTATTAACTGTGTCTCATTGTTTCTGTGTCAGAAGTGCACAATAGTTTATCTCTCTTCATGCCAGTGTTACACTTAAAAGAAAACCATATCCAGTGCAAGCTGGGCTGTTCTATGAACATGCAATGATTTCTGCCATTTTAACCATGCTAAAGCTAAAACAATTACACAAAAGCCATGCGACTACCCATTCTAGCTCTGTTGATCATTCTCCCTGCTTCTGTACAGTGAGAGGGTCAGTTTAGGTCATCTCACACACAGTCAGGGTCAATACCGTAAAACTCCAAATAATAGCCCGGGCGTTTATTTTCCCAAATCGCCAAACTGCACCGGCTAATATTAGAGACAGGCGTCTATATGAGACAGGCCTTTAATTCCCTTTACACAAAACTTTTCCTCTGCAAAGATGGAAAATATTATCGAATTAATTATTTCAAACACACTAAATGTCTACCTATGACTAGGCTATCTGATGACAATTACGGATCATCATTCATTTAGTGTTGAAATGTTGTTCATTGAGTGAGATACAGTAAGATCCAAATAGCGGGGATAGCCAGAACAGATGAAACACGTTTTAATTAAACATAATTTACAAAGAGATCGTATCACACTGAAAGCTCATATTTTGTCACTAGCAAATAGCCTATATCGGTCCTTTGTCAACAGTTGCAGTTACAGTTGCATTATCAGGCCTGACCAAAACCGTTCAGGAATTATTTATGCAAAAGTGGAACGTGCGTAATGTTTCATTCTCCCTCCTTTTCTGCACGAATGAAACAGCATGAGAGAGCATGAACCATATTGTTTCTCCCGTTTTGTATTTGCCAAATTTGACAACAGTCTACATTTCAAATCATAGCCTACTTCTAGGCGCGCGGGAACATATTTTTGACCAGGGGTGCTGAATAACAAAATAATCATGGATGTCCAACGATTTCTCCCCCAGCATATGATTCGAATTTAGACAGCTAAAAACACCATTTCAGCGCCGTGTATGAGTAGGTCTAAGAGTGAGAAGTTTTATAATGCCCTGGGCAGCCACATTCCACTGCAACTATGTGCAGCACTTGCCATTCCAACTCATCAATAAAAACTGTGCGCGCACACACCAGTCCCATAGAAGCGCACTTGACTTTACATCATTAACCTATTTCAGTATATAGCCAGAGAATGTCCGTAGACGGGCTCTGATATAGCCTAGTCTAAGGTAAATTCCTTTTCTGACTTCTTTCTTTTTATCGCCATGGCATTTAGAATAAAGAATAACGTTCGCGAACCCTTCTGGTTTTGTTGCCAGCATAAAAACAAGCTTACCATCGGCCTATCCGCAAATTTTAAAAACAAGGGATGAATTGAACGATGATGAAGTCGGACAAATAGGCATAGTTCATATTGAAAAAAAGTTATACAATTTGGAACTCTAGCTTTTCCCCACCGCAGTCTTTTAATGCCATCTAATCATAACGTGCAGTCTGCACCATACTTAACCCCAAATCACACCCAAGATTCGCGACGAGATGAGCTGCAACATTCTATTAACCAGCAACTTGATGCAACATTCTAAAACCTTGCAACTGTGACCAGACATGGTGAATGCTTTGAGACGGCTTGCAACGACGTGCAACATCTAATTCACACCGCTGTAACCTCCTTTCTGTACCGTTTTCGTGTCATTGCGAATCTTTCTGAATTGGGCTTTAAACAGACGATCTGACGGGTTTTAGAAGATTAAATACAACCCGAAACTAAAAAACAGACCAGGCCTCTACTGGACACCGGCCTTTAACCCAAACCTGTAGCCACGCCAGGCGTTTAAAAGAGACAGGCGTCTCTTTGGGACTATTATTTGAAGTTTTACGGTATTTACATCGCTGGGCACACATGCGCATGTAGGACGTGCGGCGGGAGGCTGGAGTGCGCTCGTGTCCACCTGTGAACGACATCCCAGATCTGAGTAAACACACAGATTCCACACGAGGCTGAACATAGCAGCCACACACCAGCTGCCACACACACTCGTGAAATACTCCCAGGTCCAAGTGTCTCACACGACACAGTTTACATACTGGGCACTGTTTACAACACAGGCCAGGCATGTTTCAGAGAGGGCAGGTTGGTCACTCAGGGTCTCGTCTGTCATACAGGGAGAACGGTCCTCTAATGCTAAAAGCTCAATATGAACCATCATGAATATGCAACGTAACACTGTTCTATAGGAAGGGTTTGTTGGTATCCTGCTCATGATTAAAGTATCAGACTCACCACTCTTTAAACGCCATCCCACTTAGTCAACTCTAGTCACCCCAGTCAATCCCACCCCACCCCAAACCTCCACCCTATTATCCCATGGGAGCCGCTGCACCTTTACCTGCTGGTGTCTTTCAGAAATGTCTTTCTCCTAGACTGTGCTGCTTGTTTTACAGATCCCTCTCACTCTGCTCCGAGAGGTTAAGGTTACTTGTAATGGAGGTAAATCTTACACAAAACTTGTCCTCTTTTCTCCTCTTTGTTCCTCTCTTCCCCGGTCTCTCTGTCTATTTCCTTAGTGTCTTGCTCTTCTTTCAAATGTTCTCTCCTATTTGTTTATTTTCTCAAGTCTTTTCAAGGCCAAACCAGTGTTAAATTGTACTTGAATGGTGTTTCTTATGTTGTTTCTCCTGTGCCGGCTTTACAAAAATGCATTCTTTGTGTGTGTTAATATGGGAACCTTTGAGGATAAATATTGAATAGTCTAGTGTTTTCTAGAAGTCTAAATATCATTTGTGAAAACATGTCTGATACTGAATTTGCACTGCTAACATAAAAACTGGCCAGGCAAAGATTAACATACTAATTGAAGTTACTAATTGTCCATCCTCTGCAGATGATTGCACGTGTAATTTATTTAGATTTATTTGTGCTGATGTCAGCTCACTGGTGCCTGCAAGACTTCAGGTTCTGCTCAGTGTTGTTTTTCATTCACAGATTCTTTCCCCTACCTTTTCTCAATCACACACACACACACACACACACACACACACACACACACACACACACACACACACACACACACACACACATGCATTTTTAACATCACGTACCCGTGTTTATCCTAAAGACTGTGGAGACTCTTAGTTGCCCTGTTTAGCCCCCAGTGCTAGGCTGCCTGTAACTCAGTCTCTGACTGGCTAAGATATCTCTGTTATGAGATCTCAGTACGGGGCTCTCCCTATGTAACTCAGTCTCTGATTGGCTAAGATATCTCTGTTATGAGATTCCAGTACGGGGCTCTCCCTATGTAACTCAGTCTCTGATTGGCTAAGATATCTCTGTTATGAGATTCCAGTACGGGGCTGTCCCTATGTTTCAGTTCTGCCCCACCGGTAGACACACAAACCAGATCAGCATGTGACCCCACAGGGATGAAATCTAACGAGGTATCAGGACGCAGGCTCCCCATGCAGCGTCAGCAGTAACAGAGCTGTGTGCTCGTGTGAGGGACGCCCCGCTGCTTTACCGCCCCACTGCTGAGGCAGCGAAACACCCCCCTTGTATGTTAGGACCAGGACACCAAGGACATCAAGGGCATGATGTATGATCTAGACTGCATAGTGCGTACATACTAGAGGAGCACCTGCACTCTGTAGCTGTGAGGTGAAGAACAGCCGCCACCCAGGTGTCCTTGCTTCGTGTAGTAATGTCCATCAAGCCTGCTGACAGGTCAGTCTGCGTGGCTGTGCTGGGCAGAGCACTAATGTTTGTTGCCTGGTCTAATCTAAATTGTGTTTGAATGGCAGTTTTGCATGCTTGTACATAGCCACACAGCTTCAGTTTAACCTGAGCGTGTTGTAACCTAAGAAAGGAAGTCTAGTGTCAGGAGTCCACTCAGTCCGGCTCTATCCAGTCTGAGGCCAGTAGAGCTGGCAGGGATGAGTTACCCTCAGATGGCTTCTATCAGGAGACAGGAGACAAGAGTTAGGTTTTAGGTGTTGAATGCCCATTGGACTTGGTAATTGCTATTCCAGATGACGCTGTGTCAGTCGAGTTGACCTCATCAGAGCGAAGGGTAGAACCTTCATTTGTCAGCTGAGGAGTTACAGGGCTAACCGCTACATGCTAACTGGACCTATGATTTACAGGCAGCCGAAGCCACTGAGTTTAAGGTCATTTGTCCTGGCCTGGGCAGATGTAGGTATGAAATTGCCTCATTCGTACTACAGGATTTTAACACACCAGATCCAAATAAGGTCATGTCAATGAGATGACATGTTTACATGGAACACATCCATTTGGAAAGGCTCCTTTGGTTCTATTGTGTCCACAAACAACACTGTGGCCTTGACCAAGATATACCAGATAGGGCTGTCAATTTTGCCCTAAATCTGCTGTTTATTTGTGGTCAAGCAACTTTTCCTTTAAACACTATTGATCTTTATTGGCAAGTAGAGGACAAATTGTTTGAAATTTCATAGATTTGAGATTATTACTTAGATAGATAGATAGATAGATAGATAGATCTCAGATATTTTCCCAGATATTCACTAAAGTTAACATGTTAACCAGCTAGCTTTGGATGGTAGTTTCTCATACTACCACTTTGTACCTATAGCCCCTTGTAGGATTTGGTATTAGGGTTTCTGTGTCCTCTGAATCCACCTCAGCTCTCCCCTGGTGAATGGATAGCTGAGACTGCCAATGGCACCATGGTGATATATTTTCCCTCTGAAGAGAATGTCCTCTCAGTCTGACATGTAGCTGGCTCTTGTCCCTGCACCAGCAGTTTTAGTGTGATAGCTAGAGAAATGATGAACTGTACTGTGTAAACTAGTTTTGAAGCGCGTTTGTTAATAAGAGAGATGTCCCTCTTTTTTCATTTTCCTTTAGGTTACGGCATCAGGCACACAAGGAGCTCTATGCATACAAACAGGTAAGCGATTCTGTTCCTCTGCTTGGCTGACCTCTCTCTCCCTCACTGCGTGGCGCAGTCCCGTGTCCTGCTGGCCGGCATACTGTAGTGCTGTGTGTGTTGAGGTCCTGGGGTTGGCCGTCTCTTGTGTATTGTGATACTCCTGGCCCTGTTAACCCTGTTGTGCTTATGTAATGTGTCCAGCTCATGTCCATTTCAGATCTTTAACAAAGCACCTCCTGCAGGAGTTGGTGCACGTGAAATGAGTGGCCGAGCTCAGTCACGCATACGAGCACACACACACACACACACACACACACACACACACACACACACACACACACACACACACACACACACACATACACACATACGCACATACACGCCAACACACACACACACACACACACACACACACACCCACACACATACACACATACACACATACGCACATACACGCCAGCACACACACACACCTCCCTAACTGCTAATTAAAAAGAGCAGGATCCTCAAGGAGGTTACATAAGACGAGCTCATGTACAGATATTGTGTGAAAGCCCAGCCCCAAAGCGAGCTGTGTGTGTGTGAGATTGTGGGTGTGAAAATATGTGCGTTGCGTCCATAATCCTCCAAACCCGATCTTGGCAACTGGGCAACTGATTACTGCACACCTTTCACTGAACAATGGTTATGTTGTTGTTTGCATAAATATGTGAATATATATGTTATCAAGCATGGTTTATGTAGGAAGTTTTTGTAGTTTGGTAGTGTATTGGGTTGTAATTTTGATTTCCTTTATTTTCTTGCAGGTTATACAGAAGGAAAAGGTCAAAGAACTAAATTTGCATGAGGTAAGTGTGATGTTGACGAGCTAACCGCTAACCTCTAAATTTGCCTACTGATAAAAGTTCTCCAGAAAGAAAAGGTTACCCAATATCAATGGGAACATGCCAGAACCACAATACTTAAGAACATTGGCCTGAAACGCTTCTCAAAAAGTTGCCTTGTGTATCATCAGCTTAAGACAATAGCTGTTCTTTACATCTGGTAAAAACACCTCGTGTTTGAGGTCGAAACTTAGTGGAGCACTAAGGGGGTCACACCTTTGTTTTGTTGCCACATTTTTCAGTAAACATCCATAACCTAGGCAATGCAATCCTCTCCAGACCTATTTGATACACTAAACACACACCTAGTCCACAGGGTTGCAACAGCAGAGGGTTCGTCTTGTGAGATTGAGCAACTGGGCTGGTTGATCAGACTGTGCTCTGCTGCAGCTTGAGTGTGTGTGTTTGTGTGTGTGTGTGAGTGTGTGTGTGCGTGCGTGCGTGCGTGTGTGTGAGTGTGTGTGTGTGTGTGTGCGTGCGTGTATGTGTGAGTGTATGTGTGAGTGTGAGTGTGTGTGTGTGTGTGTTCACTCCCGCAGTGTGAAACCTACTCCTCTCTAATCTCATGATTAAAGTATCCATGTCATGCACAGCGAATCTCCTTCTGGACAGGAGGGAGGAGGAGGAGGTCTGCTAACAGATCCTCCTACGGGGCTGGCTCTGGGGATAGGGAGTGGATACGAGTAGGTCTGGGTGCAGTTAAGTACAGGGGCCTTCTGGAATCACAGGCAGCTAAACTTAGTGTGTGAACATTAGGCTTGACTTGGATTGACCGTGCAGGGAAATGAGTAAGGAATTTATTGAGCCATTTGTCGTTTCAGTTACAGTGTATTTTTGTGAGGTCAGATTAACAGTTATTCTGTAGCCAATATCATTCCAGCTGCCCCCATGGCCCCATCTCAGCTGAAGCCTACCAACAGAGATGCCCTGGACTCACACACACATTAGCATAGATATCAGCCCATACGTTTGTATCTCTTTGGAGCATCTGTCCTCCTCACACACTGTCTCTCTTTCATCTCTTCCCTCATGTTTTCTTTCTGTTAGCTCTCTCTCTCTCTCTCTCTCTCTCTCTCTCTCTCTCTCTCTCTCTCTCTCTCTCTCACACACACACACACACACCCCCCATGGTTTGTTAGCCATAGCACATGGGCACTAATGAAAAGTACCAAGTGTGTTAGCGGAGACCAGCTGGAATTTCCCATAGTGCAGCGCTTGTGCGGTGGCTGAGTTGTCGGTAGCATGGCATCGGCGGCCAGCAGCCCCCGTCTCTGTGTTATTACACCGCTGCGAGCGCTCCGGTATGTGGCATGGGGATGTGGCCAGGCACAGAAAAACAATAACACCCACCAGGCCGTTGGAAACCACAGGAATACCGTGTGGCTTAACAGGAACACAACAGGGACACCGCAGCAATGATACCCAGTGTAACAAAACAAAACAAAACATCCAGACTCAGGGACATACAGTACATACATGTCATACGCTTATGTGTCTTGTCAGGGAGCAGAAACAATGTTGCCAAGTGTTGTTTTGAAGTTTCAAAACTTAAATGCTAGTAGAGATGTGATATCCACACTGCTAAAGACTGGATACCCCTCTACCACGCAAGCAGTTATCTGGACAGTTGCTGTGTGATGTTTTGGTAAATATGTCACGATAACTCAACTTATCATGTGCATTCAGAACACAGAGTGATATGAAGCAGAGCTCTCCAATGACCTCCAAAGAGGGGGGTGACTGTGATGTCACTGAGATCTGGTGACCTTAGCAGAGAACTCCTGCCACTGTGATGCTAAAGCAGTGAGAGCCAGCCCTCTAAGCCCTACATCCACAAAGACAGGTAGAGCAGTGGACAGCAACACCTGAAATTGCCCATTGTGTGTGTTTGTGCATCTGTCCATTACTCATCCCTGATGAGGCTATGAGTGCTTTGTTTCATCAGACTGAACATTTGGTTCTCTATTGTAATCTCTGCATTCCCTGAATTGGGAACTGAATTGCATTAGCAAAGTGTAATGGCTTCCTGCTAGTCCTCACCCTATTCCCTACTTGCTTAGTGGGTGCATGTGCGTCTGGTATGACGCAAAGGCTCTTGATTGGGACTCATAATAACTATGCGCTGTGCTGCCGAGTGCCTTGAATGAGGCCTAACCTGCAGTTTGATCACTTTGTCACAGCAGTGCTCCAGCCATGCCCCTGTGAGTCACACTAGTAAGAGTGACGCATTGGGCTATGATTTAAATGCTGGTACTGTATGATGGCAGTGTGGGCTGCCGGAAGCCTGAAGAGAATAGTGCTGTATGGGACATCCTCTAAGTGGGCAGCTGTGGCCTACTGGTTAGCGCTTCGGACTTGTAACCGGAGGGTTGCCGGTTCAAACCCCAACCAGTAGGAACGGCTGAAGTGCCCTTGAGTAAGGCACCTAACCCCTCACTGCTCCCCGAGCGCCGCTGTAGCAGGTAGCTCACTGCGTCGGGATTAGTGTGTGTTTCACTAATTCACGGATCGGGATAAATGCAGTAACCAATTTTCCCTCACGGGATCAAAAAAGTATGTATACTTATACTTAGAGTATACTTAGAGTTAAGACTCAGTAAGGGACACAAACTTTGCAGGGGGTTTGTAGAGTTTACGTTATATCTCAGTTTTTTTTACTGCAGTTATTGTAGAAGGACTAAGGATTTAGAAATGCAGATTAAATGACGCGCAGGACCTTCTTAGTAAACTACATCCAGTTTATACCAGTTTGGGTCTGGTAAAATGTTGTGGTGTGTGTTTTATATAATTATGGGAGGGAAACAACATGAGCAACGAGTCTCTTGGTGCTTAGGGTCGGGCAGGTGTCCAAAGAAAACAAAACAAAAGGTTTAACTAAGTGGATCATTGTCCCTCAATCATGTCCAAGATATAGTCGGTGATTTAGCAGAAGGCACGTCATTTTGGATATTAAATATAACCTTATCCAAAATGTTGAATTCTCCGATACAGGCTCTTTGTATTAACTTCTGGAGGTAAACATTGAGAAATCTATCCCAGTGTTACTAGTGGCCAGGCCATTTTATGCTTGCAGAGCGGAAGAACTTTATGGTCTTGCTGGGAGAATGGCCAGCCACTTACCCCATACACACACACACACACACACACACACACACACACACCCACAGAGAGAGAGAGAGTTGGAGAAATGTAGAGATGTAGACATAAAGTGTTTTTGCAGAGGATGGCAGTGCTGTGAGCCAATCCCCCTTTTGGTCAGTCCCTTGTGCCCCTGAGCTTATGTAACGGAGAGGTCCGGTTACACCCCTCCTCAGCTGCATAGATCAGGACAGCATGTCTGCAGCACCTTGATGTGTCAGGCAGATGGGCATTACGTTCTCACTCACGCGCTATCAAAATGCCACTGCTGCCACTGCCGCCAGGATAAGGCAGGCAGACCCTTTTAACCACACTACACCACACACACACACACACACACACATACACACACATATATACACTCACACTCACACACACACACACACACACACACACACACACACACACACACACACACACTCACACTCACTCTCACACACACATCCAGTGGTTCCCTTAAAAGCAACTCAGTGTTTTTGAGGCCAATGTCTACAGGGTGTGCATTATTCAGCTGCTGATGCTCCTGCCTATGGAGCCCTGCCTGGTGTGTGACCCTCTGTGGCCTGAGTCTGTCCCCAGTAGATACCTACAGCAGAGAGCGGGACAGGCAAGAAGGGAAGGTCAACTGTGGGAAGCCCCACTCTCACTCACGGGGAAGTCCGAGAGGAAGGGTAGAGGGAGGAAGGGACAGATGGGTTGAATGGAGAAAAGGAGGTGAAATGTGGAACAAGCATCCATTGAACTGCCGCGTGTGTGTGTGTGTGTGCGTGTAGATGTGTGTTTGTGTGTGGGTGGGCGGGTGTGTAGATGTGTGTTTGTGTGTGTGTGTGTGTGGCTTCTGCAAGCAGAAGGCCCTGTTTTTGTCTGCGAGAGTGATGTTGGCCCTGTGAGTGCACCCATCACTTTGACAGTTCAGTGAACAGCTATTGGACCAGCACAATTGGGAGTGTGAATGTGCAGATGAATAGAGATTGGGGGCTCAGTGGTGTCTAAACCAGGTCAGTGACTGCCTTTCCAGATCGTCTGGAGCCTCAGTAACAATTCACTCAATACACTGACCCCCTTTTTTACTGGTTTTGTTGAGAGCTAAAGATGCAAGTGTACATCGCTGGTCTCTCTCACACAACACACATTTAGTTATACAGACACACACACACACACACACACACACACACACACAAACAAAAACACAGACAGAAGAACAATGAACTTTTGCACTATCCCTGCTCCAGATATCATTATCGGAACTCCCCCTATTACCGTCGGTCCCATATGTCCGCCGTCTTGCGTGTATGTGTCACTTAATATCCATTTCTATACAAACCAAGACGGCGGATTCCTAAAGAAACGCAAGGACCCACACCATAGGTGTATCTAAATTAGCTATGTACCAAAAATTACATTTTACCGTGACTCGAAGAGCTGTAAACAGTGTTGTAAGGCTGCGTGTACACATCCGCTTAGAGCTCCAGTGGAATTTTAATTTCATGACGAGAATTCTCGATCTAAGCGTTCATGTGCCATTGAAACGGTGTAAATAGGCGACCCATCAGGCCAGCACTATAACTCCCAGCGTGGTAAACAAAATCGGATATTTTAGGCAGTAAATGCTCCCGTTAAGAACCAAGCCAGATTTTGTTCAAATCTGCACACCTATGGCTACTGAAAAATGTAAGGTTCATTTAGCAAATGTTATTTTGAAGTGTTAAAAAACATTGTTGTTTTAGAATTTCCGAACAAAAGTGGTGATAATTGGGGGTGTTACGATACTGTCTTTGCCACTGTCTACTCACACCTTCTACAGAGTAACTGGGTGGTCTTTCAGTGCCCCCCCCATACACACACACACACACACACACACAGACTCTCCACAAAGAGGTGTATTGTGGCTCAGTGATTTACCTCTCCATCTCTGTCACACACACACTGACTCTCACTCTCCAGCTGCTGCTCCTCCATGTCTCCAGCAGACACATACACTTACTGTACAGCCACAGCCTGGCCAGCACACACACACACACACACACACACACACACACACACACACACACACACACACACACAGCGAGACAGATAGAGACATCTACATTCACACAGTGCCTGACCATAACTCCCACTGGCGATGACATTCGCGCCTACTGTATGGATTTGACTCTCAAGAGATAGAACAATTTTGCGTCTATGGATTTGACTATGGTGTCAACGCGCAGCAGACACCGCCAGTGGGCTTTGCTCCTTTCCAAGTAATGGAGTTCTAAACTTTGGCATTACTTGATGTGCGTCCGACGCCGCCAGTGGGCGTTAGCCTTAAGGCCCTTGTAGTATAATAACACTCACCGTATTTACCTTGACTAACTTATGGTAACGTAGTTGCAGTGCGGTGTAGTAAATCTACGTGTTCTGCATGGGTCCCCGAAGGACAGGGGTCTAGAATAGCTGTGTAGAATAACAGTCAGATACTGAACTGGGCAATGTTGTTACATGGTGCAGTTTGGAAACATGGCTGTCAGAAATGAAGGAAATAACCTACTCTCATTAACTCTGCTTAATGATATCTTACTCCTTTTAGACTCCTTTTAGACTGTATCAGTACTATACAGCACTTAATATATTATTGTTAATCTCTTTGGTCATGCTTTACATAAGGTCACAAGATTGATTTAATCCAGGAGTTATCATCAATAATGGAATAAAAACAACGCTTACTTATTTGATTATCAATGTTGACATTTTCGTTATTAGCGTTTGAACATTTGAGAGGGTAGCAGTTGAGAGGGTGAGTTTGGAGGCGAGGCAGTTCCCATGATGAGTACACTGGCTCAGAGGCCTTGCTTCATACTGTTTGTTTTCCTTGACGGCTTGTTTATGCCATGAGCGAACTTGGCACTATTATTCACCAAGCCCTCAGCCTCCACGGCTTTGTGTGTGTGTGCATGTTTGTATGTTTGTATGTGTGTGTGTGTGTGTGTGTGTTTGCGTGTTTGCGTGTGTGCGTGTGGCGTGCCTCTCATTTGGATGCTTGTCCAGGGTTTCCAGAAGGGTGTGTCGGATACGAGACAGATCCAACCAGGACATGAGTTCACAGTGTGTTATGTAATTCTCTTTCCAACGCCTCTCCAAAGAGGAGTAAAAGAAGGAAGTATTGCGTCCCCTGGCCGCTCTCGGTGTTACATCACTGTTGAACTGAAACCCCATGTGGTTCTTCTGCCTATCTGGTGGTGGTCACTCAGTGCTGTGGTGGGACAGTGTGGATTAAGGTGTAATAGACTATCATCCTGCTGCATGCTCAGGCATGTTCTGCTCTGCACTCGCATCTATAACGACACCGATGTCCTTCACGTTAGGCCATGTTCTGGCTTTAATCGCAAGGTACTTCCCACAGGCAGCCACAGCGCATTTGCATTTTGCCATTCAAGTCTGTTAACTTTAGTGATCGCTTCTGAGGGGGAGGGTGGCTCTGGGAGACAAGTCCTCACAGATCAAAGAGGAGAGGCACCCTCGTAGAAAAACGCAGCCTGGCACTCTTTCAGATCTCCTCCTCACAGCCAAGCTCCATTCACATCAGTGTGCGCTTCGTGCCTTTCATGTGACAGAGAAGATCTGGTGCTCTTTTGGTGCTCCTCCATGTTTGATGCTTTCAGGGGGGAACCCTCTTCCGCCGTCTGCGGCAAAGCACAAAGCCGAGTCGAGAAACACTCAGCTGTAGGCAGTCTGCCCTTTAGCCTGGCCTTGCTGTAAGGTTAAATAATAAATGTTGATGATGTTGATGTTGATGACTGACTGATACAGACTCAGTATGACTCTCCTGGCTAAGAATGTTCTCATATCTTTTTGTTCCCTGCAGATCTGTGCGGTGTGCTTGGAGGAATTCAAACAGAAAGATGAACTGGGGATCTGCCCTTGTAAACATGCCTTTCATAGGAAGTAAGTGTATTCTTTCTCTCTTCTCTCTCTCTCTCACACACACACACACACACACACACACACACTGAAATAGTGTGTTGCCCAGATGACCTGGTTCCCTGGTCTGGCCTTTCTCAGCCCAGTACATCCCACCCATCAGTTTACACGCACACACACACACACACACACACACACACACACACACACACACACACACAAGAGTGTGGGAAGAAATGACTAAGTGCATGTGTGGGATGGTGGGATTGTGTGTCTGTGTACATTAATAAATGAGTGTCAGTATGTATGGGTAGGAGTGTGTACGTACTGTACACCTTCATTTATGCCGTACTCTTCATGTGTGAGTGTGTGTATATTAGTCTGTGTGTGTATTAGTAGTAGTGAATGGAGGTCAGTGTTTATACGTGGTACGGATGGTGTGTAGGTGTGTGTGCCTGTCTCCATGCTTGCGCTGAACACAGAGCGGCTCTTGATATATGGTGTGTGTAGTGGCGGGGGGCCCTGTGCCTCTCCCGACTGGCCATTAGTCTTGGCCTGTTTATCAGCGAGAGAGAGGCCCCTGCCATGGCCCACTTTACAACAGCAGCACATGTCACATGAGTGGGGAGGGTCCACTCGCTGTCCATATAAACAGAGCTGACGTAGCCTTCCTCGCACACTTGAACACACTTGCTCACAAGAAAACAGACTCACATTCTTCTGAGAAGTATTATTGTAGGTCACAGGGGCAGACCACACTGACCGACTGACCAAACACATACAACCTAGACAGCAGTCACCATCACTGACCCATACACACAACCACACGGGCACACGCCACGTGAACTCAAACATATACAGAGGAAGATGAAAACACACTCAGTGAGTCTGTTGAGTCTGCTGTAGACATGCTTATCTACTTCTAGACAGACTGATGGACAATCACACACACACACACACACACACACACACACACACACACACACACACACACACATACACACACACATTTTGTACACAAGTTTTTTGGTCCCCATCTCCCATTGGGTAATCTCCCTGACCCCTTCCCGTGGGTGGTTCCACACGGTCCTCCTCTGCTCTGGCCAGCTCCATTTTCCTCTCAGTGCTGCTGTGCAGGCTGCCCTGGGAGATGGGGGCTAAAATAGCTGCAGACCCACAGTAATTATTCACCAGCTGAGGCTGCAGCGCCTCCCCTGACCACGTGCATAACGATAGGAAGGCATTTCTCTCTCTCTTTCCCCCCTCTCTTATCTTTTCTTTCTCCCCCTCATCTCTCTCTCTGTCTGTGTCTCCCACCCCTGCTTTACTGCATGTGGGTTGGAGGAAATCTGCATCTCTACAAGATGAGAACCTTTGTGTTCAGTGTCTCCCACTCCCACACAGATTCTTCCCCTCAGCACCATTACAGTGAGTGGCAGCCTGTCCACATGCACACTGGGTCCCCACACTGACCCTGACCCTGAGCTGTGTGAGGGACCTTTGTTCACTCTGCCCAGGAGAGAGTTTCAGTGAAAGAGCCCATCATGCCCACTGCCACTGGTTTATGGAGAACAACAGAAATGCACAAGGCTTCATTTACTTATATCTGCTTATTCTGTAGAATCACTGGAGGAGGAAGCTCCTAGCTCATCTTTCTCTCTTCTCTTTCTCTCTCTCTCACACACACACACAAACACACACACACACACACTGAAATAGTGTGTTGCCCAGATGACCTGGTTCCCTGGTTTGGCCTTTCTCAGCCCAGTACATCCCACCCATCAGTTTACACGACACACACACACACACACACACACACACACACACACACACACACACACACACAAGAGTGTGGAAGAATGACTAAGTGCATGTGTGGGATGGTGGGATTGTGTGTCTGTGTACATTAATAAATGAGTGTCAGTATGTATGGGTAGGAGTGTGTACGTACTGTACACCTTCATTTATGCCGTACTCTTCATGTGTGAGTGTGTGTATATTAGTCTGTGTGTGTATTAGTAGTAGTGAATGGAGGTCAGTGTTTATACGTGGTACGGATGGTGTGTAGGTGTGTGTGCCTGTCTCCATGCTTGCGCTGAACACAGAGCGGCTCTTGATATATGGTGTGTGTAGTGGCGGGGGGCCCTGTGCCTCTCCCGACTGGCCATTAGTCTTGGCCTGTTTATCAGCGAGAGAGAGGCCCCTGCCATGGCCCACTTTACAACAGCAGCACATGTCACATGAGTGGGGAGGGTCCACTCGCTGTCCATATAAACAGAGCTGACGTAGCCTTCCTCGCACACTTGAACACACTTGCTCACAAGAAAACAGACTCACATTCTTCTGAGAAGTATTATTGTAGGTCACAGGGGCAGACCACACTGACCGACTGACCAAACACATACAACTCAGACAGCAGTCACTCACTCGACCCATACACACAACTCACACGGCACACGCTCACGTGAACTCAACATATACAGAGGAAGATGAAAACACACTCAGTGAGTCTGCTGAGTCTGCTGTAGACATGCTTATCTACTCTAGACAGACTGATGGACAATCACACACACACACACACACACACACACACACACACACACACACACACACACACACATACACACACACACATTTTGTACACAAGTTCTTTTTGTCCATCATCTCCCCATTGGGTAATCTCCCCTTGACCCCTTCCGTGGGTGTCTCCACACGGTCCTCCTCTCTGCTCTGGCCAGCTCAGCTCTTCCCTCTCAGTGCTGCTGTGCAGTGCTGCCCTGTGGGAGATGGGGGCCTAAAATAGCTGCAGACCCACAGTAAATTATTCACCAGCTGAGAGCGCGCAGCGCTCCCTGACTCACGTGCATAACGATAGAAGCGCATTTCTCTCTCTCTCTCTCTCTTTCTCTCCCCCTCTCTATCTTTCTCTCTCTTTCTCTCCCCCTCTCTATCTCTCTCTCTGTCTGTGTCTCACCCTCTGCTTACGGGCGGTGGGTTGGAGTAAATCTGCATCTCTACAAGTATGAGAACCTTTGTGTTCAGTGTCTCCACTCTCCCACACAGATTCTTCCCTCAGCACCATTGTTAGTGAGTGGCAGCCTGTCCACATGCACACTGTCCCCCACACTGACCCTGACCCTGAGCTGTGTGAGGGACCTTTGTTCACTCTGCTCCAGGAGAGAGCCAGTGAAAGAGCCCACTATGCCCACTGCCACTGTTTATGGAGAACAACAGAAATGCACAAGGCTTCATTTACTTATATCTGCTTATTCTGTGAAATCAATGGCAGGAGGAAGCTCTAGCTCATCTCTCTCTCTCTCTCTCTCTCTCTCTCTCTCTCTCTCTCTCTCTCTCTGTGCGCATGTCGGAGTGAGTGGGCGGAGCCGAGCGTTTGAGTGAGTGTGACTGTTGGCCGCTGTGCCAGGAACAGTGTTTGTCTATCTTTTTGCTATCTTTTCTATCTCCTTATTATTATTATTATTTATTTATTTTTTCTTCTTTATAGTGTTAAGGGTTGGTTCTGTTTGGGTTAGTATAAGTAAACACTGGCGTGGGTTTTGTTGTTACTTGTTTTACCTGGACGTCTGCTTCCAGTGTTTGGTTGCAGCCGCCCCAGGTATGGAGAGTTTTGAAAAACTTACGCGGCGTCATGCTGTTAAAATAGCATCGAATGCCAGTGTAGAGGTTTGTAGTTTAGCAGCAGGAGAAGTTGTAGGGCATGACAATATTCTGTCAGCGGCCCGCATGAACAATGCGATTGTGCTGTTTTTGGGCACGGTTGAGTTGGCTAATGAGCTGGTTGAAAGGGGTTTAGTGGTTGACGGCATTTTTACTGTCGTCCTTCCTCTCTCCACTCCATCAAAGAAAGTGACTTTGTCAAATGTTCCCCCATTTATTAAAGATGAGGTTTTGGCTGAAATTTTATCACGGTATGGTAAATTGGTTTCCGCAATTAAAAAGATTCCAATTGGAAGCAAATCCCCACTTCTGAAACACGTAGTGTCGTTCAGGCGATCCGTATTTATGATTCTAAAAGATAACAAAGATGATTTGGACCTAACTCTAAACGTGAAGGTAGATAACTTCAGTTATGTTATCTATGCTTCAACAAGTGTCATGAAGTGCTTTGGTTGTGGGCAATCAGGGCACCTTTGTTCGTGCATGTCCTAAGGCAAAGGGGAATTCAGTGATGTGCAAATAAATCACGAAAACACCAGTAGGCCTATGCCTAATGAAATTGTGGTAGATGAGCAGTCTGCCGAAATGGTGCGTCTACTGCTGCGGTTGCAGCACCCGCTGTATCAGTGGGCCTTCGTCTGCCTCAGCCGAGTCAGTAGGGGCAGATCATGCTTCCCTTTTGCGGGAAGAGGTTAACGGGGTAACCCCGATTGATAAGCCAGTAGGCCGAGAACAAAGTTCTCCCACAGATGACGCAGTGAACGCAGAATCTGAGAGTCAGTCCACACAGAACTCGCAGAGCAGTGCTTCTGCTGTCAATTATGACCAAGTTCTTGCGTCTCTAGATGAATCCCTCATGGAGACGGAGGAAAATGTTTTAAAATGCCCCCAAAGAAAAAAGATCTAAAAGGACTAAAAAGAGCGATAATTTAACAGATCTTAGCGGCACAGATAACGAATACGAAAGTGATTTCTCTGACTGTAGCGTTACCTGTAGCTTACGTCATAGTGGGTTTGCTAGTTGCGATTATAGTGTGGAAGACATAAAATCCTTCTTGACAAAAACAAAACATATGAGAAATGTTCGGATTGACGACTACTTCCCTGATGTGGAGCAGTTCACCACGAAAACTAAATCTTTTTTGGGTGAGGGCTGCTTCACAAATCCAGAGTGCTTCCGTCTCAAAAAGATATTGACCAAGATTAACGTTTTGTTAAATAGCGATGTCTGATGTTGGTCTATTTTTCACATGTATTATGATGATGGCGTGTACACAACTCTTTTATTTTTTTCTTTTTATCATGGGTGAAATCAGAATTGCTTCTTTAAATTTAAATGGGGCCAGGGAAAGAAGCAAGAGAGCCTTGTTGTTTGAAACGATTAAGAAGAATAGATTTGATGTGCTTCTTGCTCAAGAAACTCACTCAGATGCCTCAATTGCTGCTGACTGGGCAAGTGAGTTTGATGGCCTGTCTATTTTAAGTCACAACACTTCCAATAGTGGTGGTGTTGCCATTCTGTTTTCTCGGACCTTTACTCCCATTTCCTACCAGACTGAGGAATTAGTCAAGGGTAGACTCCTAAAAGTCAGAGCCCAATTTGAAAACAATTTCTTTGTTTTTTGTGTGTTTATGCACCCACTACACCAATTGATAGAATGCTTTTCTTGAATATGCTAAATGATGCTCTATGCAATTGTGAATCTGAGGATTTTTACTCCTGGGAGGTGATTTTAATTGTACTGAAAATGCAATGGATAGGAATCATGTAGAGCCACACATGCCCTCACGCAGAAGACTCATAGAACTGATGAATGCAAATGAGCTTGTTGATGTCTGGAGGAACTTTCACAGTACTCAGAAGCAATACACATGGGTTCACTCCTACAATAACCTTTTGTCATTGGCTAGACTGGACAGGTTTTATGGTTTTAAGCATCAGCTGAGCTTGTTTAGGAAATGTGCGATCATCCCAGTTGGTTTTTCAGACCACAGTTTGGTTTTTTGTTCTCTTTCTTTGAGTTCTGTAAAGCCTAAAAGTGCTCATTGGCATTTTAATAATAACTTGTCATCGGATGGCCATTTTAGAGGTATTTAAACTGTTTTGGCAGGATTTTAAGAACACAAAGCCATCTTTTAGCTCGTTGCAACAGTGGTGGGACTTTGGTAAGTCACAAATAAGACAACTGTGTCAGGATTATACTTTCAGTGTCACAAGGGACATAACTTCGTTCAATGGTGAAACTTGAAAAGGAAATAATTGACCTCCAGCATTTAGCTGAACAAACTGGCAACCAGACTTACACAGCAAATGTTAAAGCGAAGCAGAAATCATTGGCTGACCTGCTAGGCATAAAGGCACAGGGAGCTCTGGTCAGGTCCCGCTTTCAGAGTGTGGAATTGATGGACGCTCCTTCTAAATTCTTTTTTAATTTGGAAAAAAAGAATGGACAGAGGAGGTTCATTCACTCACTGCTTTCTGAGGATGGAGTTCTGTTGTCCAATCTGGCTGAAATACGTCAGGAGAGCAGTCAGTTTTACTGAAGACCTATATAAGAGTGAGAGCTCGGATATTCAGGTGGATGACCAGTCCTTCTTTGAGAACCTACCCCAGGTGGCCGAAGAGGCTAATGCAGTCCTTGGAAGGGTTTTGACCCTAGAGGAGCTGCAGAGAGCCCTCCAGAGTATGGAGTGTGGAAAGGCACGGGGTTGGATGGTCTACCGTGGACTTTATAAGTCCTTTTGGTCAGAAGTGGGTGAGGATGTGCTGACTGTTCTCAGCGACAGTCTTGCCAGGAGGCGGTTGCCACTGAGCTGCGGAGGGCAATACTCACTTTGCTCCCCAAAAAAGGGGATTTGAATGACATAAAATCATGGAGACCTGTGTCAATCCTTTGTACTGAATATAAATTGCTCTCTAAAGCGTTGGCTAATAGATTGAGTGAAGTTGTGGAGCAGGTTGTCCATCCTGACCAGACCTACTGTGTGCCAGGTAGGCTGATTCAAAACAACATTTCATTGATCAGGGATATATTTGATGTAGGTAAGCTGTTTAACCTGGAATTCGGCTTAGTATCCATTGACCAAGAAAAAAAGCTTTTGATGCGTGTAGAGCACAATTATTTGTGGAGTGCTCTGGCAGCCTTTGGTTTTTGCCCTGAGTTTATTGATATGATTAGAGTTCTGTATTGTGACATTGAGAGTATTTTAAAGGTTAATGGTGACTTGTGTGCTCCTTTTAAAGTCCACAGGGGGGTCAGACAAGGTTGTGCCTTATCTGGTATGTTGTACACCCTGGCAATTGAACCCCTATTGGTGAAGTTGAGGAAAGAGCTGGTGGGGGTGAGAATTCCAGCGTGTGAAAGTGTTTTTAAACTGTCAGCTTATGCAGACGATGTTGTAGTACTTGTGAATGGTCAAAGAGACATAAACACTATGTTAGAGATTTTTGATGATTTTAATGTTGTTTCCTCAGCAAGAGTAAACTGGTCCAAAAGTTTAGCTATGCTGGTCGGGACATGGTTAAATGAGCCAAGTCTTCCAGCTGGCTTACATTGGGCCAGGAGTGGTTTTAAATATCTTGGTGTTTTTTTAGGGGATGAAATGTTTATTCAAAAGAACTTTGATGGGGCTGTTGAAAAGGTAAAGGGCCTTGATAAATGGAAATTCCTTTTAAATAAGATATCCTACAAGGGGCGTGTCCTTATTATCAATAATTTGGTGGCATCCACCCTTTGGCATCAGTTATCTTGTGTGGACCCTCCAGCACAGTTGCTGTCAAGAATCCAGTCAATCCTAGTGGATTTCTTCTGGGATAAACTTCACTGGGTTCCACAGAGCATCTTATACCTACCTAAAGAGGAAGGTGGACATGGACTTGTGCACCTACAAAGTAGGACAGCTGCCTTTCGGTTGCAGTTCGTCCAGCGTCTTCTCATGGGGCCTCTGGATTCCAGCTGGAAATATGTGGCGTGTGCCATTTTACAGACTTTTGATGGACTGGGGCTGGACAGAACTTTGTTTTGGATGGATCCAAAAGATTGAACATCAACAAACTCCCTGTGTTTTATCGTAATTTATTTAAAGTTTGGTCCCTTTTAACAGTGCAACGCGCACAGGAAGCACAGAGTCTTTGTTTTGGCTTTTAAAGGAGCCCCTAATCTATGGTTCTGTTTTTAGATATGTCTCTTGAAAAGTCTCTTCCCACAATCACACATAGCCTTCTTAGGTCTGGAGTCATTACTATGGAGGGTTTACTCAAGGTAGCAGGACCAGATCTTGTTAACACTGAACAAGTTGCCAGTCAACTGGGGATGAGATCTATTCAATAGTAGCTCAGCTACTTGAGAAATGGCGGGCCTCCCTAACAAGAGAACAATTGCAGTTGTTGGCAGACAACTTCAGAGGGCTGTGCAGTTCAGACTGTAATGATCCTTTTCCCAATCTTTCATTGTCGCCAAATTTGACAGGTTGTACTGGTTCTTACTTGCATTTTGATCAATTGTCTCTTTTTGGGGTCAGAAGCCAGCTACTGGCAAGTGTTTATATAAACTGTGTGTGAAGTCTTTTAACAAAAGTCTTTGGACAAGAGGGTGGAAACACCTTGGTGTACTGTTTACAAATGGGGGATGATGTCCGACCCCAGTGGAGAGCACTATACAAGTCACCCTTAGCCAAAAATGTGGAGATTTACAATGGAGGATTCTGCATGGAGCAATTGCAGTCAATGCCTTTGTTTCAGTGTTGAATCCTGTTGTGGGTCAAGAGTGTCCATTTTGTTTTGTGAGAGAGACTGTGTTTCATGCTTTCATGCAGTGTGTAAGGCTAACACCTTTATTCGTGGTTCTACAGTCACTCTTTAATCTTTTTAATGAAACATTTTCAATGGAGACTTTTATTTTGGGTTTTAAATATAAAAGGAAACATCGTTTCAAATGTCAGCTGATCAACTTTCTCTTAGGTCAAGCAAAATGGCAATCACGTTAGTCGTAGAAACAAAAATTGAGCAAACTTCTAGTGATGACCTAGTAATGGTCTTCTCAATACTTGTGAGGTCTCGCATGTTAATTGATTTTCATTTCTACAAAGCCATGATGAATCTTGAATCTTTTGAAGAAATTTGGTGTTATGATAGTGTTTTGTGTATGGTTGCTGATGGCGAATTGCAGTTTGCACATTTCTTGGAGAAAACTTGACTTGCTCCTTGATTTTATTTATTTATTTATTTTATCTTTAATGTGACTGTACATTGTGACAAAGTGATCATGTAAATACTTTGTGGCAAGAATGTAATAAAGGGTTTTTGAAATTCAAAAAAAATTCAATTCTCTCTCTCTCTCTCCCTCTCTCTCAGGTGCCTCATTAAGTGGCTGGAGGTGAGGAAGGTGTGCCCGCTGTGCAACATGCCCGTCTTACAGCTGGCACAGCAGCAGGGCAGCTCTGAGCCGCAGGGCCCCATGCAGCAGCCTCTACCGGGGGTGGAGAACCTGGTGTAGCGCCGCCGCCGCTGCTGCCGCCACCACCACCACCCCTCCCCGCTGCCACGTGCTCCGCCTCCCTCCCCCTGCTCCCACGAGACCTGACCCTGCCACACTCACTCGCCCACTCACCTGTACAGGTACACGTGCACACAGCCCGGGACAGACGCAGGAGAACTCCTGTTTCTATGCAGCGTCATCCGAGCTGCTGAAATCCCACCACCTGACTCGTTGCTCTGCCCATGTGGGTTCACACACACACACACACACACACACACACACACACACACAACACACACACAAACACAAATACAAACACACTAACGACAAAAGACAAAGAAGAAACAAAAGAGGAATTCACTATTTATGAATATTCATGACTCTTCTCCACCTGCGTTCCGTTTCAGTTTTCTTCCCTTTTTTTTCTCTGCGGCCAAGTGGTGGTCAATCTGACTGTTTTCACAACCAAAGCACTTTTCTGGGGACACCAGCACAAGAAGACTAGAAAACAAGAGAACTAAAACAACAAAAGAACAAAACCGCAGACTACAAAACTACATATTAAAAATGGAAAACGGCTGCATTTTTAATGAACATTTTTTTAACAAGCACTTTATGAGAACTCAACCTTAATTGCTTGTGAAGGTAGTAGCAAGGTCATATTTTATATTTTATTACAATTGATTAATTGTATTACTTTTTTCTTTTATTTTTCTTTAGTTATTGTGTACAGAGCCACATCAGTTTGGTTTTGGTTAGTTGGGACATTGATTTAAAGAAGCAAAGATACATTTATATAAACATATTATTGATAATCTCAAAGGGATACTAACCTCCCGATGGAAAGAGCAGGAAGTAGGATTCAGAACACTTATGGGTGGTCTCATGCACAAATACACACACACAGAATATATGCAGAATGCAGAAGGAAACTGTGGAACAGTTGATGTGTGTGTGTGTGTTTGTGTTTGAGTATGCAAAGTTTTAGGCCAGGCTGACCCTGAGGCAGACCATCTAAATGTGAATGTGAAGTATTTAGGAGAGACAGCTGGTCAGCATGTCACTGACTGACCCCAGATGTAACGTTACACTAGCATGCCTGTGCTGACATCTGCAGCCTGGTGTGTGTTTATGTGTGAGTGTACATGTGTCTCATGTGAAGGATGTGCTACGTGCTACCATTGAGCACAAACTGACCCAAGCTGCCTTTAGGCTGCTCGGCCCTCTGTGGAAACTCCCTCTCCTCCGAACACATCAGAGAAGTGCAGCAGCACTCATGGGTGCTGGTGGCTCTGAGTATGGTTAGTTTCGGTACAAAGCATCTCTACAAAGCATCTCTAATCTCTTCCTATAAGAGGCCAAACAGGAAGAGCAGGACCCTAATGTCTGTGGTGCTAACAGCAGCAGGTCACCAACCTCCCCAACAGCGACAGGGTTAGTCAAATTGTTTGACAGAAAGATCATGTTAAAACAACAAAAGTTGCCTCATCTGGCTTTTGATTTCAGGAGAAAACTGCTGGTGCTATGGACATGTCACTCAAATACTCAACTATCAGCCTCTTGTCTCACAGCATCAGGGTCATCCTGGAGCACTGTTGCCATTTCTGTCTCAGCCAATGTGATCTGGTTATTTACTACATCTCTATTTAATATCACACTTACTCCTGGGCTTTTTGGTGATCCCTGTGGACAGAGCCCTATATGGGGCTGTGGTCTGTTTAAAGCTGTGTGAGTCCCTAGGAGGACTTCTTTTAGACAGAAGACTGATTGTAGGTGTCAGGCCCTGTGACATTCCAGCCGAGCTCAGCATATCAGCGGGCTTGTGCGGCCCTCCTGGGGCTCTTTGTGTGGGCCCCGGTACAAAGGGCCACTGGCCCAGTTCTCAATGGGCCCTGGCTCAGCCTGCACGTCCGTGACGTCGGCCCCTCTGTGTGGCTCGGTGCCGAGCCTGTGGAGGCTGCGGTCAGCAGGTGAGGCAGCGTTTTAATTCTCCCCAGAGAATAGCTGCCTTTCTGAGCCCTTATTCTGGCTCATTCCCCTCTCTGCTACTGCTTTTGTGTACCTCCATGCCCGCCCCTCTACCAACAGGGTCCTTTGTGTTGGCCTCTCGTTACGGCGGCCTCATTCCCTGCCAGCACAGAGCTGGTGTGGACGAAAGCGCACGTTTTTGGTACGAAGTGTTTCAGGTGCTCTTTTTTGTCATCAGAGAGTCAGAGGGGAGAGTAGACTAGATTGTAATCACCTTTGTGCATAATGGCCTGTCATTTGCCTCTGAATGAACAAGCATGAGATTATGATAAGATCATAAGCTTCTCCTTTTAGTGACACTATGTTACACTTCACTAGTTGACTGGTTCGAAAGTGTAATCTGTCTTAATAGGTGGGTTTGTTTTTTTGTGTCTTCTCTGATGTAGATGCCTTCCTCTAGACAGGCATTCTCACTGCCAAACATTGCATTTAGGTGAGATGGCCCTTCTCCTTAGATAGCCTGAGCTTAAAGAAAGATCTCTACAGTGAGTCCTTATATACCACATAAGGTTGAGGGATTGCAGAATATACCTAGGAAAGCCAAACTGTATCCATACAAGCTCCATTGTACTCATTGACATGATTTGTATGTGACTACAAAATAATGTCTTTTATGTTTCTGGGTGCAGGTTGTGAATTGGAGCTTTGTGCGTTACTGATGTATGTGCTTGTGTCATGTGTTTTGTCCATGTTTGTGAAGCAACGTACACTGTGGTGGATTGTGGACTGGGGAAATTGTAAACCTAAAGACACATGATGGGATTGTTTGGTATATTTTCACTTCACTTCCATTTTCACTTTTGCTATAACACAACACGTGTCTCCCCGAAGTCCCCTTGAAGCAAAACCAGGCTTCTGGGATTTTATTTTGAGAAACCCAGCACAACTGAAATCCCAACTGAGTCATGTGATTTGAATTCAAAGTCTTATTTTTTTTGAAAGTGTCGGTTTGTCACTGAATGTATGTTGAGTAAGGTACAACAGAGTATAATGAGGAGAGGATAATGTGAATGGCATGTGACTGTGCCACTGGTCTGACTGTAAACTGCATAGAGGAGTGAAAGCAGGTGTTGAGTAGGAGTGTATCCGGTTGGTCCAGCCATAGCAAAACACAAACGGAATTTGCCACCAAAATTTGATCCAAACTATTCTGAAACTGATGATAGGCAGATAGACATTTTGAATTGGTAAAATTATCTCCATTTCCAATGGCAGTCCTTAAATGGATCAATTGATGATCGTTCCACAAAGCCCATTTGATTAGCTTTAAATAGATATAAGCAGCTCCCTAGATATCAATGTGTACCAAGATAACTACATGTGATTACCTCATAAGTGTTTTTGTAAGTGCTTGCCAATCCTTGGTTGTGTACTAGTGTAGATATGATGGCAAAGTCTTTGAATTCATGTTGTCTGTCCATAAAATATATATACCCATGTTGAGCATATTGGAATTGCCTGCCACATTCATACAAGAAAGTGATTCTTCATAGCTTTATAAAGGCCAAACTAGGTTTGCTAGCAATTTGAAAGTTTGAAGGTTAATGCTTCATGGATAATGCCACTCACATCTGGCCTATGTCATCTAATCCAGCTAAAATCTCAGACTGATAGTTGTGACTGCCTTAGTTCTTAACTGTCTTTGTCCAAATCACCCTCATCTTAACACAACTGGTGCAGTTGCCCCAGTGTATTGGTGCATGAATGACAGCTGTAATGTACTAATTGCCAAAAGACTTCATGGGCAGGATGAAATGCTTGAGTTGGCTATCTATCAGTAGTGCAGAAGAGCCCCCACAGCTCACTGAACGGCCCCTGTGGCTCCCTCTAGTAGCCGTGACAGTGTCATGTCTGTCACATCTGCCCAGTTCCACACAGGAAAGAATAACAGAGCGTTTGCACTCAGGTGAAGGGGCTGTGATGTAATGAGGTGCGGCTTGCACAACACTGAGGTTCCAGACCGCTGCTCCACGCTGGCGGAGATCTCAGCAATCTGGCTCCGAACTCAGTCGGAGAAGAGAGTTGGAAATGTTAGAAGTGAACAACTGCCGATTTCAAAATCTTCAGTTTTGGGCCTTAAATATTTTTTCACCCTGCCAGCCCTCCCCCATTCACCGCTCCCACCACACACACACACACACACACACACACACAAATTCTATCTCTGTACTGCTCCTGTTTACATAGTGTGTTGTATATTTATTCAGTGTCAAGCTTCACCCCTACTTTTGACTAGTCCTGCCCCCCTACCCTAATCCCCCCACCAAGCCTGCCCATGACCCCCCATCCCCTGCCGTCCTTAGTCCGTGTCCCACCCAACACTTCCTGCTTGTGTTAACACTGATTATGTTTGTGATCCTCACAGACATGTTTGTAAAACTAAGAATTCTGCAGCAGAATATTTTGGAGACATTTGCTGTACAGTATTTGTAAGCTCTATTTTTGTATATTTAATTGCTATTTTGGAGGAAAATTAAAAATGAGATGCATTACTTTTTTGCTAATTTCATGTTCTTTTCATTTGAAAAAAATGTTGCATGTGGTTGACTTGAACTGTAAATAAAATTACCAATTTTTTTTTGGAAATAATGGTGCCTTTGTGTTTCTTTCTCTTGATCCCCTGGCTGTGCCAGAGGAAATGGTGTGGAACTCTCAGGGGATCAGAGCGGCCCTCTTAGTGGCTCAGTGGCTCATATAGCAGGGTGCAGCAGGGTGTGTGTGTGTGTGTGTGTGTGTATGTTACATAATGCATGTTCTGTTCTGTGTAATGCACACCACAGTAGCATGGACATGCTGTGCAGTGTCACCTTGGTTCCAGTATAGGACATTCTCAACAGGGAGGTGGAGAGATGTGGTCACTAGCCAAAATAAGGCCCCACCTCTGACCCACTGGGACTTGGCTGACCTGGCTTTCTAGCCAAAGCCATGTCACAGATCCTGTGATAGTTTGAGTACCACCCTACAATGGGAGCAGAACAAATATTGGCAGAGCGTCTGCAGGACACCCTCTCCGTCCATGCTTACTGTCTATCGAGCAGGTCAGCAGAAGCACCAACGCCAACAAAGACTTGAATTTCGCCGCTCCCACCACACACACACGCACACACACACACACACCTTGAATTCCCCCTTGGGGATTAATAAAGTATCTATCTATCTATCTACAACAAAACAGAAAAAGTTGGGACGTTGTGTAAAATGCAAATAAAAACAGAATGTCACAATATACAAGTCTCATGAACCCATATTTAGCAGCAAAAAGGACAAAGACAACATATCAAATGTTAAAAATGAAACTTTGGACTATTTCATGGAAAGTATACGTTCATTTTGAATTTGATTTCAGCAACATGTTTCAAAAACAGTTGGGACAGGAGCATGTTTACCACTGTACTGCTTCACTTCTTCATTTAACACAATTCTGTAAATGTTTAGGAACTGAGGAGACCATTTGCTACAGTTTTGAGAATGAAATGTTGTCCCATTTCTCCCCAATATAGGATTTCAGTTGTTCAACAGTATGGGGTATTCTTAGTCATGCTTTTCATTCCATTATGCACATAATTTGAGAAATCTGGACTGCAGAAAGGTCATCTTAGCACCTGGAGAAATACTATTTAAATATGTGCAGAATTCATTTTGGCATTGTTTTCCCGAAATATTCAAGGTCCTTACCTGGATGGCAGTATATGTTGCTCAAAACCTGTATACATTATTCAGAATTGATTGTGCTTTGCCAAATGTGCAAGATGCTCATGCTGTAGGCACTAATGCTCCTCCACACCGTCATAGAGGTTGGGTTTCGAACTGAGCGCTAAAACAAGTTGGATAGGTTGAATACTTGGATAGGTCCTCTCCTCTTTAGCCCAGATGAGTCAATGATTTCCAAAAAGAATGGAAAACTTTGATTGGTCTAACCACAGGACCTTTTTCCATGTTACCTCAGTCCATTCTAAACAAGCTCAGGCCCAAATAAGAGGGTGGCATTTTCTGTATCATGTCTCAATACAATTTTGGCTGCAGTTTTTGAATTGAGTATCAAACTGGGCACATAGACAATGGTTATCAGAGGTTTTCCTGAGCCCATACAATGACAGGTCAGGAAACAGGTCTGGTGTTGATGCAGTGCCATCTGAGGTCCAAAAGTTCACAGACATCCCATTTGTTTTTCAGCTCTTTCCCTTGTTTGCAAAGATTTCTCTGGATTCTCTGAATGTTTTAATAATATTATGTCCTGTAGATGATGAACTCCCTAAATATGTCACAATTTCATGTGAAGAAGCATGAAGATGACATTGTTTCATCATTTGTGCACACAGGTTTACACAGAGGGATGAATACCCCTACATCTTTACTTCTAAGAGACCCTGCCTCTCTGGGATGTGCTTTTTTTTAATACCCAGTTGTGTTGCCAGTTACCCTAATTAGTTGTGAAACATTCTTCCTTTTGTTTTCTTTATCATTACACAACTTTTCCAGCATTTTGTTACCCCGTCCCAACTTTTTTTAAAACATGTTGCTGGTATCAAATTCAAAATGAACATATATTTTCCATGAAATAGTCAAATTTGTCATTTTCAATATTTGATATGTTGTCTGTATCCTCTTTGCAACCACATATGAGTTTAAGAGATTTGCAAATTATTACATTCTGTTTTTATTCACATTTTACACAACGTCCCAACTTTTTCTGTTTTGGGGTTGTAAGACAGAATCAGTCCTCAGTCATCTAAGAGTTCAGCATTTCTCCTCATATCCAGAACCTTATAGATAGATAGATATCTCTCTCTAGGTCTCTGCTCATATATATTAGCTCTACTGAGTCTGGTTTAAAAGCATTGATCCAACTTCTGTTAATTTGATTTTGTTCATGCTCAGAAAAAGATATATGCTTTCCAGTATTTGCAAGGCCTGTGTCCCAGAACTCTCTACAGTATGTGTGTGTTAGTGTGTGTGTGTGTGAGAGAGAGAGAGAGACAGAGAGAATGAGAAAGTGAGTGTGTGTGTGTTTGGAAGAAGTCTCAAAGGCATTCTCCTCCCACGTTCTCTGGAATTTTATGGAGCTCTCATACGGAAAGACACTTAATAGGGTTCTTGAGAAACAGCATGATCTTCTCCTGGGAAGAGGCAGCTTATGCCTGGTGTTGTGCCCTTCTCTTCTGCTCCGCTAGCCTCTCTCGTCACCATTACAGTCCCCAGACCTGTTCCGTCTGTGCTTGTGTGTACATATCCCCATTTAAAGTGGAGTGTGTTTGGTGGGCTGTCCTCCCATCTCGGCCCCTCCCTCTTACATAAGATCTGGGAATGTTGCACGGAGGCAGGAATTCCTGTGGGTGAGACTTTTGGAGCAATGCAGCTAATGAGTCTTCGGTGCAGTGCTCTCAGCATGAGAGGCTGTGTATGTATGTATGCTTGTGTATGCTTGCTATGCTTTCAAGGGGACGTCATCTCAGCGAGACCTCTGTGGATGTACAGAACATTGAGTATCAATGACAAAGACACGAGGAAGTGGAGCAGCAGGATTGAGCAATAAAGTGTCAATGTGTGAAGAATTAGACGGGCCCAGAGGCCAGAGGGCCAAATAGGATGGCCTAAGATCTGGCCCTGTCACAATCCCCAGTGATTTATTATTCATTAGTGATGCTCTAAGATGATGTAAACCACAGTGATATGTGGCGGGCCTTGTGGAACCCCCTCCTGAGAGGATGATGCCAGCGTGTTAGTACAGAACTCAGTGTTCCGAGCCATCAGCAGTGGCTATTCAGGTGGAGTGTACCGGAACAAATTTATTTGAAGTGGCTCACAAAAGCATGACCTGTTGAATTACTGTGATTTACATTAACAATGAGCAAGATTTACTGCCATATTTAAGTGACAGAAGCCTGTAGAAATGTGGATCAGATAAATGACTGTTGATGAGTGAGAAAGGATGAGGGATTACTCAAAGATACTCTACAATAAAAATAACCATAGGAAACAGAGCACAGGGCATCAGAATTGTGTGTTTAAGTGTTTCCTGAGACAGTGGAAAGGATCCCAGATAAATACCTATTCCATTTATCTGACACAACTGAACATTACAGAAAAGCACAACCAGTGTTGTGAGTGCTGAATGCTTGACACTGTTGAGGCTGGAGACAGTAAACAGCATATTAGACATGTTTGATGGATGAGAGTGTCTTCCCTGCAGCGCCTTGATAATTATAATGAACTCATTAATTTATCCTGACTACTGCAGATGTCTCTCCCTTTGTGACAGTGCTAATGAATCAATCATTCACTGCAGGACAAAATAGCAAGATGGTTAGACATTAAATAATATTCCAAGCTGATTAGATAGGTGCATGTGAGTGTGTGTTGCTCTTGACCTTGAGGGCTAGAAGTAGCATGTCATGTTCTGATTTCTGCATACAGTATGTGCATGTGTTCTATCTAACAGTTCTGTTTACAGAGACGTACAGTTAAAAGATGGATTGATTTTGCAGCTGCACGGAACTGCATGGAACATTCTATATGGAACAGTGACCAAACTTGACTGTAAGAAACGACTCCCAGTATTGTGTAAAGGCGTGAAGTGTGCCCCCCCCCCCCCAAGGCCCTGGGTGGGTTCTGAGATCGTCTGGGAGGTGAGCGGATGCTGACCTCTGACCCACTAGGAGCGCACCTGGTCCACCGCTTGCTGGAGTGTTGTCTCTTCTGTGCTGATAAGAGGATTGAGTAAACATGGCACCAGGGACCTGCGGCAGGTGGCCTGGCCCTTCCCCTGAGACCAGCGCTCCTCATTCATCAGTCCCATCAACAGGCTGGTCTGAGGCCAACAGCGCTCTCACAACAATCACACACAGCGGACTCTCCAGGCAAACGCCTGCTAATGGGAGCGATGTGCGGAGCTTCAAATGGAATATTACTGCCTCCCTGTGCCCACATCACGGCTCAACATGCACCACATTTCACCATGCCACAGATACAATGATGGGTCAGCACTACTGTGTTCTGATTCTTATGATAACTTCCTCCCTACTTAGAAGATATACAGTATGTTTTAATCTACGCTACCAGTCAAAAGTTTGGACACAAATACTAATTTGTATAAATGAGTATTTGTGTCCAAACTTTTGACTGGTAGTGTATTTCAGTCCAAGTAGCTTGAGACATACTCCTTGTTTGAAATAGTCATGTAATTTAAATGTCATTACCAATCATGTAAGCTGTGTCCTAACTAACTGCTGTGAAATAGATGCCCTGATAAGCAAGGGTAGTTTCACAGTATTTGACTCTTTATTTAGCAAGGAACTTACAAGGAAATCAACATACTGTACATTCCTGCCAGTTATCAGCCTGAAGCCATGTGATTTAAGTTGAGGCACAGGCACACAATTAAGCAAGCTGCTATGTTCTCATGCAACATATTTGATTACATGAAAACAATCGGTTGATGCACCACTGCCATCACAGGCTGTTCATAAAACACTGTATTTGCAGTGTAAAGTGACCCATTCAACTGAATGAAATCCCAGTTGGCCATGCAATGTGCACTGCCTGACCATCAGATGAAAACAGCTAGAGGGACAAAGACAAAGTGAGCTGCGTCAAAATCTAACTTTATTTGCACTATGGACACTATTGCAAATGAGCACACATTGATTTGACAGTAACATAACCTATATACCTTTGATTGGCTGAGCTATCTAATTATAGGCACACAAAAGACTGCACAGACTACACTGCAGCCTTATCCCACTTAAGAACCCAATACCAAGAGGGCAGGTATGTATTGCACACTATTAAAGCACAGACAATGAGAGGAAGTCATAGAGGAGTCGCTCCACTAGTAAGTATATAAAAAAAAACCTTTTGACAAGTCATCGGAAGATCACTCCATTCATCCCAGTTAGTATGTGTTGATCATTTGGTCCAAAGCAGCATCACCAGCATCTTTTAAAAATTCCACATGATGTTGTCCCAGTGTCTTAAACAATTTGAATAATATTGTTTGCTTGAAATAGTGCAACATTTGAAAACGCTAATGCATCCTGAAGAATAAACATGTTGTACAAGACATCTCAGATATTTCCTGAACTCTTGCATTGGGCACAGAAAAAAAATAAGAAATAAGACATTTCTGCTAATCTTAAATGTCTTAAATACAACATATTTGCTTGCTACTCATCTGTCTGGATACATATGGTTGTTTTTTCCTTATTTTACATAATCCGTCTGGAAACTACATCAGATTTTCAATGTTTTTTTAATTGAAACAATGTACTGTGCAAACACAAAACCAGTAGCTAAATGGAAGTTATCACTAATGTATTTGGTACGATCCACTACGGAAAAGATTTTCTCCAACATCACCAAAACAGGACTGAATTCCTGAATGGATGCACTGCAGCTCCAGACATTGTGTACTTTAAGCATTATGAAAGGACATTTTTTTCTCTACCAGACATCTCCAAAAACAACTGAAACAGCCAGCCAAACAATCAACAAATCATCCAGGCAACCAAAGAAATAACAGATTTCTTTAAGTAAAATAAGTCACACTTTGTAGATGCTGTTAAATTAATGACACTCTCCAGCCTGTTCATATTGACTTGTAATTGTAACTATTAATTACAATTTGTTGTGCAAAACAGAAAGCGCACAGTGAGAATCTATATGCACCAGTCAGTGACACTGATAAAAGGCCTCCAGCACTTCAAATGATGCTGAAGTCATACATTTAGTTCACCTTCCAGAACACAGGCTTGCTGCATGTAAAATGCATGTCAGGTCCACTTCAGGCATCACATTGGTTCTCTACACAAAAGCAAAGACATTTCTTGTGTTTCCCCACAGAAATAAACATCCTGATAAGTTATGGCATGCCACTGAAAATAATAATTAGCTTTGTAATGCAACAAATGGTCTTAAATATGAGTAAGCATTCAATAAGGCATCACAAATGCATGGTCAATATCAGTAATAGCAAGAGTAAATAAAGACTTTGAAATATTTCTAATAGTTCAATATGATAAATATCAAACTTTAGGTTATGATATCTGGTGTGACAGAGTGCTGGTAAAAAATGACACCATATTTAAACCAATGTAGCAATGGAGCAACAATTTATGAAGAACATGTTCACTGTGTTGCCCAAATATGCGTTGAGGTAATGTATTATTACAATTCAAACAAATGGGAATATAATACAATCATTCACACATGGAATATGCACCGAGAGGTAAGAGAGGTACTGTACAAGAAAGACAGAGATACAAACAGCATGATATGTTGGCACAAATCTGGTTTTAGGAAAAACAATGTTTCACTTGCATGTAAATGTATTACACAAAGGCAATTAAATACTGACACCTCAAGTCCATAATTTCTGGCTGGCTTAGAGGAGAAGACAAAACAAAGTGAGACTTCACATCCTGCCTGTTGGTGCAGTGAATCATCTTCCACTGAAATTCATATGAACTCCCGAGGCAGAAAAACAACTGACTGTACTCGTCAAATGAAGTTCTCTAATTGGAAACAATAAAATATTTCAAATATTTCAAACTGCATTTGAACATGTATTGACTGAATTCATAGCGACAAGAAACTTCTATGTTGATTGCATTTGTGGTCATTTTGACAGAGTGACTTGCAGAACACGTACATTGCATGTACATTAGATAAAAGAATGATTTACACACACCTGGAATGTGAACACATGAAAACTTGCTGCTTTTAGAGCATTTCAATGCTTTAGAGCAGCTATTACCTTCAATGTCATGAAATATTTGAACGAACCCACAGAACACCAGAGTTCAGTCTGACAACAATGTTTGGTTTTAGCAAAGATGAGAGGTTGATTATGAGCTGATAGGGAAACTGTCATTGTCTTTTTTCCACTTTCTCCTTTTGCTGTGACATGGCTGCATGAAAAATGACAATGACGTTGTGCTATGAGATAGCCCATGAATCCTGTGGTATCACACTGCTTTAACAGAAATGTGTAGTCTTGGAGAAGTGATAACCATGAACCTCTATAAGCGCTTAGTAGAAAGTGCATCCATCATAAATGGAAAACATAGATAAAGAGCTCAACAGAAAACAGCAAATACTATAATACTTTTTTGACATTTTGACATTTGAACTGTATTTTTTTTTTATCACAGCGGTGCAACAACTGATCAACCAAAAATAAATATCATAAAAACCTCAGCAAGCAGTTCAGCTTTTACGTTGACATGTCTACCCACTACAGCAGAACAATTAAGAAGGCAACATGATGTATAAACACAAACATGCCAACATAGACATCTCTCTTATAGAAATAAATAGTTCAAATAATTTCATCCTCTTGTTAAATAACTCTTTTTGTTTCCACATATAATATAAATTATCTATATTACATGACATACTGCAGAGCCAACACTACTCCTCAGAATATGCCATGTCCATATTGTTCCTTCCAGTTTCATTCCAAAGCGCTGGAAACAGAAGAACCAAAAAATGGCCTTCTCCAAGCTGACCTCATAGACCTTGACATTATTTTCCTTAATGAACAATTTATATATTTACAGATTAGTTTTTGTCTTCAGGGGACAGATTGTCTGTGGTAACTGAACAAGTAACTCAAAAGTCAAAGCATGATCTCATGGAGCGCTCCAACCTGGCTCGCTATGTTGGACCCTTCTTTACCATCTGAATATCAGAGCGATGGCTTAAAGGGGTCCTGTTCACAGAAGGATGCCGAGTTGTTCCGTTTGCCCCTGTCCTTCACCTCTCTGTGTTAGTGCACTGTATGATGTGAGCAGATTGGTTATAGTTACAGTTCCACTGAACTTGATGTGCCAGACGTCAGTTGTGACTTTCTGTGGACTACGTAGCCTTCAATGTTTCACTCAAATATTGCACTCTGCCAGAGTACTTTAATGCCACCTCACCCAATGAAACCTCGGAGAGTAACCAGACCCTGCAGGGGAGTTTTTAAGACAGGAAGTACTATACAGTGCTGCATCATGGAAAGCCTTCCCTGGGCTCATGCTCTTAAAGCAGACACATCAAAAGTGGACTTAATGACCCATCTGGACGCACTGCACTTACTGGTTAGAAATGGGATCAGATAATCAGTGACTGGCCCAGGAGAAAGAGCACCGCTGTCTGATGGTTAATCCATTGGACAGAGTAAATACCTGTGCTGTCTTATTGCATGAGCAAGAGTTTTGTCTTTGAAAGAGCATCAGAGTTAAAGTGAAACAGTCCTGCGTGTCACCCAATAAGCAGAATATAATTCCAGGCAATGTAACACTCATGATTCTACAACACAGACAAGTCACACTGCACACACATCACATCAGCCCATCTACAGCACTGGGTGTCACAATCCAGAATCGGCTGTGGAGTCCTTATGAGGAAGCCAGTTCCGTCTGGCCTACTGAAGTCTCCATCCGTATCAGGAGTCTATGAAAACCACAGACATACAACAGACAAAGAGGCTGATCATATCTGTCTAAGTCTATGGTGCCTGAAACAAAAGTCTAGCCACTTTGTTAGTCTGTTTGTATGTTTTAAGATCCAAATACCAACTTAAATTCAAGCAATACATCCTGCATATGGCTATGTGCCTCAGAGAGAGGTCCTGTGGACATGGTGGTGTCCATTAAAGCACTAGGTACTGGCTTCTGGCTCAGATCACATTTTGCTCACAAACCACTAGTGCACTGAAAAATGAGTAGGCGTGTTGCCATGGAAACAATAAGGCATGACAACAGAAGAAAGAACCAAAGCTGAAGCCAACAGACTTTCATAAAAACAAAAAAATAAAACTCAACTTTGCCATTCTCTCTTCTTTAAATCGGTTTGATACTTTCTTTGACATAGCATGTACCCCACGTGTCTCAGGAGCCCTGCTTTGAGTCCATTAACTGTGTCGCCACTGTGCTTGGTACAATGGACATAATGTCGCTGAGAAATGTGCCTATGCATTTGAGCAGCTGCAGTATAAAAGGCATCTGTGCCTTTTAAACCTTAAACTGACAGATGACCTTCACTGAATCACTGAGTCATGTCTCCACAGACATGACATATACTGCTGGCTAAGAATGGTATGACAGACTGAGAGGAGAGGAGAGGAGAAAAGAAGAGAGGAGCGGAGAGGAGAGGGCAGAGAAAGGTGGAGAAGAGAGCGGAGCACCTGCAGTCAGTTTACAACATGGACCTCCCTAACCTTAATCAAAACAAAGTCACTCAACAAACATGTTGCAGAGTCCAACCAACCAAGTGTACAGCTGGTGTGTTCTTCTTTGTTTTGGCTTTTCCACTGTGTACCAACAATACCCTCTCAATCAAACAAATGCTCAGGTCCTTGATTAAGTAAGTGCAGTCACAATAATGTGTTCAATTCCAGTGTTTTCTGTTGTTATCGGGTTCTTTCTTTCAGTATACATACACTGAGAGACACACACGCACACGCGCTCACACACACACACACACACACACACATACACTAAGACCCATACTCACATCCCGTCTTTGTTTATTCAGCCAGACAGCCAGTGCTGAGGATGAGCATAGAGGAAGCTGTGAGTCACAGGTTGCAAGTAGGCCTACAGAACGAGCACTACTGATTTCATCCAATGCAAACCAAGACACACTCTCATTTTGTCTGCAATCTGAACATGTGCTCTTTCTGACAAATGTCCATAAGATATTAGATGCAACCAGCAGTCCTCTAAAAAAAGGCTTGATTTTGTAATTTTGTAACTTTGTGTTGTTTTCCCAGTTGCAGATGTGGTCTATGAAGTCATAGATCATCATAGTCTCTGAGAACACTGAGAATGAAGATTACAGGCAAAGTCTGCCTGGCAAGAAGTCAAAAAGACCTAGATTGTCCACTGAAGTCAATTCAAATTGTGTTGGAAGTGTTGGAATTCTGCTTGGTGTGAATGCAGGTCTGTTTCATGATGCGTCTTGAGAAGTGTGTGGCCATTTTCTCCTCTGAATCTGTCCTCTGAGTGCAGTACAGTACAGTCGCCCTTGGCAGTGAGGGCGTGGAGTCAGAGACTGGTGAGGTGGTGCCTCCTGCTAGCGCTCAGCATGCAAAAGAGGGTTAGCATAAACCATCGGCTTTCACGTGGAGTATTTTGGAGAAACCTGGGCGCTTCTTCAGTGCCTGGGAGGTAAAAAAAACAGCACGAGAACAAGAGCATGGAGAGACAGCCAGCACAAAACCCGAGTTTTAAGATGACAGAAATCACAATAAGAGTGTGAAAAGAGGGAAAAGAATCAAGAAAGAATAATTTGCAGACTTTAACCCTGCGTCACAATCGTATAAGTATAGAGCCCTGTAGAAACAGCATGAAAAGACTAACTATTTAGTTCATTCTTTACTTTATTCTCTGCCCGCTAAGTTGTGTGACTCACGGAGAGAGGAATGCATTTCTGTTCTGACTCACACGCTTTGTTAAAGAGATTGTCTAAACAACATAAAGAGAGCTCATCACTGTGGGCGGTTGTTCTGTGTGAGCTCCTCACTTGTGTGCATCACTTCCTCTCGGGTCATCCCAGCTCTGTCTTTGAGTGCCAGCTTCCTGTGCTCAGCACCACCGATCCAAAGGGCACTGGTGAAACTTGCGGACCGATGGATTCACTGGTCCGACTCCTCCCACGTACTGGCTGCTTCATCTCAGCTACTCACTTAGACTGAGAACGACGGATTCAGGAAACCCAACCACCCCCTGAGATGGTACTATCCCTGCTAAAACTGGCCCATCTGTGGAGGTGCTCTATGGACAAAACTGTGGCTAGAGCTTATTCTTTGTTTCTACCATTCTCTCATAGCTCCAAAGCAGTGGAAATGCCTTCCTGAGAGTCATAAATAACATAAGGATATCACTGACTGTATGGATGGTGTGTGATACAGGTCAATGTTGTGTCTGCCTCAATAAAAATATGTTTTTTTAATTCTGGTATTTCCCTGAAGTTGGTAATATAGTATCTACACTCAGACATTCCCACATTCAGTTTGTACTGTAGGTCTGTGTCCTCCATCCATCTTCTGGTGGTATGCAACAAGACTCAACTTTAAATCCACCAGGTCTACAGGCTACTTCACAAACACCTACAGTATCATTTATGCATAGCTATGTATTAGCATGTTGTTTATCATATCAAGGCAAAAGCTACATGTTAGCAATATTATTCATTCTTACCAATCCCACAAGAGTAACCAAAAGTTACTCTCTGTGCTTCACCTCTCTGTGGACACAACTTAAGGAGCTGAATCTGGTATCAGTTCCATTCACTGTAAAGGTCACAGATGTAATGCCTCCTGGTGCTACTGCACACTGCTCACTGTACCTGCAGCTTGTTGACCATCTCATCGAAGAGTTTTCTGGCCTCTGGGCTGTTGGGGTCCTCAAAGTAGTCCTCAATACCAATCTGTACCACAATGGACTTCAGGTTACGACACACACCTGTGTGAAAGGCATCGCCGTGACATAAGAGACACAGAATCCAGCTCCAATTCAGAAACTCAGTGGTTGAATGAGTGTGTTGAACAGTTTACTGTTGATGTGGATGCTATGTATACTGGGAGTGGAAAGAGGGAGTTTTGACTGAAGAGAGTGAAGGTTTTGGCAGTGTGTGTGAATGTGTGTGTGTGTGTGTGTGTGTGTGTGTGTGTGTGTGTGTGTGTGTGTGTGTGTGTGTGTGTGTGTGTGTGTGTGTGTGTGCCCTCACTGTTGAAGTGCAGTAGGGCCTTTGGTGTGACCGGTGTGGAGGTGAGGACCAGCATCTCCAGGCCCTTCAGGCCCTCCCTGCAGACCTCGGCAGCCACCTCCTGGTTGATCTCACTCACATGGTCCAGCTCCAGCACCTGCAGCCTCATGCAGTTCCGTGCTGAAAAGTACATCAGCACACACACACACACACACACACACACACACACACACACACACACACACACACACACACACAGGATATAGCAAATCTTTGATGTTGTTAGGTAAGAGGCAAAAATGTTGTAAGCTCGCCGGATGACTAATGAAAGGTTCATATGAGTATTTTTGAACCCCAACTCCCATAACCAGCCATGAGTAATGAGGGTGACAGCAAGATGTTCTTTCATTTGCACATCTTATGTAAGATCATGGAGTTACGGACTAGTCTGCCTAACGCCGCAGCCCCAAATGTCACATCCCTAAGTGTTCGCGCCAGGTATATAGTATATATACTCTTTTGATCCCGTGAGGGAACAGGTATCTGTCACATTCAGGTGGAGTGGGAAGTTGAACACGTCCGTCAGGGCAGAGTGTTCCATACAGGACCAGGCCGAGCCCAATGCACTCCCTCATTCACAGGCACACTGGATCTCAGACACAAGCCCTCACCATCTGTATGCACCACCGCACACCACCAGCTCAGAAATGTCATTTCCCCTGCCTTAAGTGCTCCGGCGTCTTGTGAGCGCCTCACACACAACACAGGAAGACAGACGCTCCCTCAAAGCCTTTTCAATTTCCTCCCCAAAACCATGGGCTCCACTGACGAACAGAACTCTGACTTCACCAGTTGGGACTCAAAGAAAACATAAAGAAAATGAAGCAGGCAAATTGTTTCCGGCTCAAGGAGTTCAAACATGAGTCAACTGTGTACCATAGGCTTAGGAAAGAGACAACATGGCTCTGAAATACATAGCTCAGGTACAGCATTCAAAACAACGTCTTTGGTCATCTCACTCTGTGAAGCTGATACACTGGGAACATAACGTGTAATGAATAGTGTTCTATAGCCATTCTAATATCTGTATGCTTTATGGCTGCACGTTTCATTTCAGGAGCAAATCACTCACCCAGAGACGCCAGGCCTTGGATGCCACATCCAGCTCCACCCACTCCCAGGGCCCGAAGGTGGGGCCAGCACCGTCCGATTGTCTGCAGACATCTGTTGCTGAAGCGTGCTGGCTGTTGACTATGAAACACATATTGCAGGATGATCAGATCACGCAGTGTTTCATTTCTAAACCAACCAAGCGAAGAGCATTTGGCCTCCTGGATGATCATTATTAAGGCATTATGACTGAGTATATACATAAATCTAACTAAGTGTATGCATATAAGTTGAAAACTATTCAGCACATCAGATAATTCAAATTTTCATTCTTGTCTCTCACCATGGATGCAATGGTGCCACCTGCAGGGAGATGATGTCTCTGCAGCCTGCTCCCAAAGCCCAAATCACCTCCTGTCCAACAGGGTCTGTAGCACTCCTAAAAAACCCACAATAACACAGTCAATAAGGGCCAACATCCACAGATACAGTATATTGATATATATTTACAATATATATATATATACTATTATATATATATATTCTCTTTCAAAGGAATGAAACCTCTCTTCATGGAAGACAGGAACTGCCCTGATAGAATATATTTTAATACACAGAGTTCACCATGGGTGTGTAAATAAAACTCAAAGCCAAGAAGAGCCAAGTCTTGCACGCCCATCACTATGGCGTATAGTTCTGACCTGTAGGTGACAGCCTGCAGGGCCCGGCAGTAGCAGCTGGCCAGCCAGAGGGAGCGGTCGGTCAGCAGGTTGGGGCAGTGGGACACCTTCAGGATGAGCAGGTTCCCACCGGTAGCCTTCAGCAGTGCCTCCAGGCCCTCCTCAAGACAGCCACTGTCACACGGTCAGAGAGGAGCAGAGACACTCATCACCATACTGCTTTAAATAAATCCATATACATACTTAACAGTGTTTCCCATACATTGACTTATTTGTGGCGGCCCACCACAATATCAACATTGACCACCACACAATGATTTTCCAGGTTGTACTAAATTGTGCTTAAATCTGGTTAGCATCATAACCACGCCGTGCTAATTTGTTAATAACTGTTGCATTCAAGTTAATTCTGCAAACCAACCACCACAAATGGAATTCAATAATCTGGGAAACACTGTTTAATACTATACTAACAGCACGTTTCCATCTTTTGGGCCATAAGCATAGTGTTTGCCGCTTTTATTAAATCAATGAAGTTATGTTACCTTGGTCAATCGTGTTTTCTCATGTCTTACCTGAGTTTGATAGTTTAATGTGCTAGAAAGTCTAGATCAGTTGTCACTGCAAGAACTAAAAGATGATCAAATCACTATGACTATGCTTTGGATCACTGTTCATAAGCCAATCCAATGGAACACTTCACAAATACAGGTTCTTGGACAAAAATAGACTCAACAACATAATAAATGGATGATATGTGATGACTGCAAGGAGCACAACAATGTCACCACTAAACTAGGTACTAAATTACCAATTTTGTACTCAAAACTGTGACTTTATACTTTGATAACTCTCGGATACATAGAACGGAAACATGGTGTCAGGAGAAAAGTGACAGAAATGAATAGAATAGGGAGTAAGTGGGAGGTGCTTTCAAATATCTGGCAGCTATAAAAACAAAAATGTCTGATAATATTCCAGAGAGGAGAAAGAACAAGCAGAGAGATAAAAATGAAAAGAAAAATCAAAGGCTTTAGTAGCTTTAGCATAATATCTCAGTGTCCCTATGTGTGTGAGTAATTCCTTTTAATACCAAAGGATTTGTCTTTCAAATGAATTATAATACAAATCATGGCTCTTCCCATACTATTGTGTGTGGCTGAGGTTTGGAACAGCTGAGCTAGAACGCTGACTACACATCACTCACACACAGGCATGTGGGCTAACTCACAGCATGTCATCATGTCCACGCAGCCGGCCGCTTAGAGAGAAGCACAGATAAACCACTGGGCGACAAGGGGCTAGCTGTGCAAGGTAATTAGACGGAGAGATACAGAGCGATATAGAGAGACAGATAGAGAGAGAGAGAGAGAGAGAGAGAGAGAGAGAGAGATATCGAGAGCAATAGCGAGAAATGGTGTCAGAGCCAGCTGCCTTGGCTCATGCTGTGGATTCTCTGCTGTGAGCCCCCTGCATCCATCCTCTAACGCAGACACCTGCTGTAAGTCAGCACACTAGCACACACACACACACACACAGACACACACACACACACACACACACACACACACACACACACACACACACACACACACACACACACACACACACAATCTCTCACTCACACACACACACACACACACACACACACACACACTCTCTCACACACACACACACACACACACACACACACACACACACACACACACACACACACAATAACACACACACACACACACACACACACACACCACTATCACCGGCCATGGAGTGGCGGGTGGTGTGTAATGACATGACAGAATCGTGGGTTCCCAATCCTCCTTGCGGCCCCAGAGGCTGCTGCAGGGGGGGAGTGGTAGAGTGGAGGCTTCTCTTCCTCTCTCTCATTTCAAACACAAACATGCCCCAGTGATCAAGCTGTCAGAGTCTACAACACCTGCTCCATCACATCTGCCTGCACCTCTCGGATGCCAAAAATAACAACAAATATGTCACTACTCCACATTAGGTGGACTAAAGCACTTACGTAACACTGTAAATACTAAAAGTGATGTTGCATTACATGCACGTGTAACACTGAGTTGCTGTATCTGCCTTCCTGCAGCTCAACTTGGACAGCGCTGCTAATAAGATGGAGACCATGTATATTTACCTTATCTAAAGAAGCTACTTAGCATAAACATGCCTATTGAATGAGTACAATCAAGGGAACACCATGATAATGTACAGAGTGACATGAAGGACATCACCATCCCATAGGAACCAAAACATGCTAAAGCACACGCTTCTGTTCACACTAAGGGCTCTATCTTGCTCTTTTGCGCAATTGACTTTGCGCAAATCGCTTTGTGGGCAGATCTTGGGCGCTGTGTCTATTTTACCGGCGGGATAATGACTGTTGCGCCTGACGCAAATCTAAAATGGGGAGGTCTGTAGTAGCTACATTATTCATGGGTGTGGTTTGGCCGTAACGTGCAATAAACCAATCAGAGCGTCATCTCATATTCCCTTTAACAACAGCCACGCTTGTTCCATAGCGGATTGCTATTATGATGGCGGATTTGCCAGGCGCAGCCCGGAACGGTTCACAGCGCTATAGTCAGTTGGGAACAGTTTGCTATTGATTTTTCCTCTTGACAAAATGTAATACAGAAATGTCACTTTCCGATGTTTTGGGATCATTCTCACTGAATCACGAAGTTATGAATGCATGGTGATATTTTTGCAATGTAATCTAACATTACCTCACTATAGACAATGCAGATCTGTCAGATAAGCTCTCCTCTCCCGTGCTGCTGCTGGGGCATTTGGGTTAAATGGCATCGGCATGCAGTTCAACATCACGTCTCATTACGTAAGTCCTCTAATATTTCCTAATTTATGTCATCAACACATCCGTGATTCGTGGAAATGTGTTCGCTAGATTTATACCTGTTTTTTCACGTCGGACACCACACTGATTTCCCTCGTGTAGCAATATTTGTCCTTGTAATTATGTATGGTTTGGAAAAATGGGAACTGCGTCGTATAGATGAGAGGAGCAAAGTGCATTGCGCAACACAGGCGCCCAAGCAAGCGCTCCTGCAGGTGTAAGCTACGACTGTATCTTACCAACAGGCAACTCAACAACGAGAAACAGTTTCCAAGTTGACCTAACTTTCCAACTCTGCACAGTATCCCATTAACTGCATGACAGTAGGCTATTTACAATATTTATTTTATGTAAAGTAAAGTTTGTAAACACGTTATCATCAACTTAATGCACGCACTTTTGTTAGAGCAGGAGAGAGAATAACAATGAATAGACGCAGCAACTACAGAAATTGTAGCCAAGGCTACTTGCTGCTTTCTTTTACTGTCTATGGTTGCTGGTTAACAGCCCATAATAAGCTTATTTAAGCGGATTCACAAACTCAAGACTTCAAGGCCATCATGGATATAAAACGTTTTTTGAGAACAACGAAAGGATGGAGGGAACATAGCAAAGTTTGGAGTTATTTCAGATGGGCTACAACAAGGTAGGCAAAATTGTGATGCTTGTCAAAACCTTAGCGCAGCTGGAATAATGCTTATAGGCTGATGTTAAAGCGCACACAATGTTTAAAGCCATACATAACGGTAAATTGGAACAAAATTAAAGGTAACTTTAGCCTTTATAGGGCTGTATAAAGTTGTCCAAATTACAGTAATAGGTCGTAATTAGGCGTTGTTGTTGTAAAGATATTGCATGTAGATGCACTATATAGGCTACTAAATTTTTAGTTGACCAATGCACAAACAAAACCGGGAAACGGACAAATATTATCAAGGCTTTGAATGTTTCCATCTGTGCACAGGGTGTCTATAGATCGGTGTGCATAGCATTCATTTCTGCAGGCCTGTGGCCATGCATGCGCCCTTAAAATAGCATCTGAATTTGCGCCACTGACTTTAGACCACGAGGTTCCTGGTCTGTGGCGGAATTGTTTTCTGAAACTGCAAAATATCAACAGAGACCGTTTCTGCCGAACACCCCTCTTTTTTTTTGCTGAAACACCCCTGATTATTACATGTACCTGTGGAGGGAAAATTCCAATATCGCTGACTGCAAAATAGGAAAGACAAAAGCGCGAGTATACAAAGTCAATTGCGCTGGTGTGCAAGATAGAGTGTAGTACCCGAGGGAATCCTCTGCAAAAACCAAAACTCCGGCTTCATGTGTTACCATCTGCGCCCATTATGTGTTGAGAGCAGTGAGTGTACCGTGTGCTCTTGAGGTACTCCTCCTTCGTCTCCTTCTTGCCTCTCTGCCTGGGTTTGAGGTTCTGCAGAATAAGGGAGTGGGTCTGCGTGCACCACTGCGACAGCGTGCTTAAGAACTGAAAGAAAAGAACACAGAAAAAGAGAACAGGAGAGAGAGAGAGAGAGAGAGAGAGAAACAGAAAGACACACGGACAAACAGAGACAAGAGAGAGAGAGAAATCAGATATTTAAAAGTTCAAAGACAAATTATACTGTTTTTGTGAAGTTACATGGTGTTTTTCACTACACACAAAGAATTCCCCTTATATCATAAGTGCTATTAATAGATAACTACTTATATACTTGTGGCAGGACATTTCTTCTGGTAGGAGATGCATCTCATTACAGGCTAATTTACATTTGCAGTTAGACTGGCACGTCGTGGCCGATAAAATCTGAAATGACTCATGATAATATGTGAAAATCTGTCAGCATCTAACTCAGAAAACTGGGCTCTCTTTCAGCCCTCGACATTTGGTGTATGTCTGAATGGTGGCGTCAGCGACAGAGTTATTAATAGCCTTGACTCGGTTATGGAGACACCACCGTACACCACCTGGTGCCAGACCAACAGAAGTTCTCTATATACTAATAGCGGTAGTACAGTAATGTATGTGACACATCAGTGATGAATGAGACTGTACTGTAGCTAATGACGGCAAATCAGAGAGAGGCCAGATGGCGTCCACTGCTACGGGCTCTTACCTTGGAGGAGATGCGGGCATTCTCCAGGAGGACGCGAGTCCAGACGGCCGGGTGTCGCGCCACAAACTTCCAGTCGCGACACACCTCGGCAGCACGCAGCAGCGTCTTGGTGTCCAGGTAGGTGAAGATGCAGAAGAGGGCAGCTCTCATCTTCAGCACCTCTGGGCTGATCACCTCGTTCGACTTGGAGGGGCTCTTCTCGTGCCGGCAGGGCTTGTAGCCCCCCTCAGAGCGACCTTCACAGGGACAACAGGGAGAGACACAGGGAGGTGACAAAGGGAAAATGTAATTCCATGGTGGGGTAGCTAACCACTGGTAAGAAAAACACTAAGTAAGTGGAATCATTCATTCTTTTGTGTTTTCATTAAACATAATGGCAACAAAAACAACCATTCTTAAAGCAAATGCTTTCAGAATTCTCTCTCCTGAAACATACACAGGATGTGAGCTTTCAGGGATGGCTTGGTTGTAGTTCCATGAGTATCCACAGGGTGTCACTAGTGCACAGCTTGAGACAGAAAGCCTTTTGCTAGTCCCTCATCCCTCCTAAACACAACATGCCAGCCAAATGCTGAAGCCAAGCTATCTCCAGCACAGCATTGTAAGTAAAGAAGAACACGAACAGAACATGGTGAGTCACATGTGTCAGTGCTTCAGATCTGGGCAGGGTGGCTTGGGAAGCAACAGGCTCTTGAACGCACCACGCCTACACTCAAGATTTTCACAGGCAGCACACAGCCAAGTGCTGCGGCATCAACAAAAATCCTTCAGATCACACCATGGTGACGGACATGTCATTTTCACAGAGCTATGTTAACAAAGTGGTGCAGCAAAACACTGTCAGGCTTTCCTCCTCAGGAACAGGGATGCAAGTGTTTCAGCACTTTCTATTGTGTGGAGAGGTTTCCTCCTCCTTCTCCAATGCAATGCAATAACACCTGCTTACTCACAGGACCGTCAGTGTGAGAAGTCTGGGAAGAAACCATAAAGGCTGGCTGGTGTGTATTGGTCTGTGCTAGGAGAGATGCAGTAATCAGCTGGTGCCCTCATAAAGGAGTCCCAGCGAGCTCAGATGACTGGGGAAGGAAGGGCTAAGAAAGCTTCCACACCCAGGAATCACCCTCTACCACATCTTTATAATGAGAGAGAGAGGGAGAGAGGTGGAGAGGGAGAGGGAGAGAGGGAGAGGGAGGGAGAGAGGGAGAGGGAGAGGGAGGGAGAGAGAGAGAGAGGGAGAGAGGGAGAGGGAGAGAGGTGGGAGAGGGAGAGGGAGGGAGAGAGAGAGGGGGGGAGGTGCAAACCAGGGAGAATTCTAGATGGAGAAACAAATGCATGCTACAAAGACAGACTCAGAGGAATGCAGCTGCTTGCCTGCAGAAAGCAAAGAGGTGGACGGAGAGGGAAGAGAGGAGAGAGAGAAGAGGAGAGTGGAGAGAGAAGAGAGGAGAGGAGAGGAGAGGGAAAAAGGAGAGAGGAGAGAGAAAGAGAGGAGAGAGGAGGGGAGAGAGGAGAGAGAGGAGAGGGGACAGGGGAGAGAGGAGAGGGGACAGAGAGGAGAGAGGAGGGGGAGAGAGGAGAGAGAGAGGAAAGAGAGAGAGAGGAGAGAGAGAGAGAGGAGAGGGGACAGAGAGGAGAGAGGAGAGAGAGGAGAGAGAGGAGAGATAGAGGAAAGAGGGGAGAAAGGAGAGAGAGGGAGGAAAGATAGAGGGGAAAGGGGAGAGGGGAGATAAGAGAGAGGAGAAAGAGGAGAGAGCAGAGGGAGGAGAGAGAGAGAGAGAGGGGAGAGATATGGGAGAGGAGAAAGAGGAAAGAGGGGAGAGAGGGGAGGTGAGGGGCAGCACTCTAGCCTCATGAGGCCTCCCTGAGGAGGGAGGGAGTGTATGGGCAGAGGTCATGCAGGGAGGTGTGTGTTAAACACTACCACAGACAAGGATGTCTACTCTCACACACATACACAAAAACACTACTGTACCCATGAGCCATACATGACACAGAACACTTACAGAATGCAACATACCAATACTGTATAGAAAGGACCTCAATCTAAAGACTAAAGACTCTCAATCTATACTATAGCACACAGTGTCCCAGTGCTGGTTACTGTGAGGCCATGTGCAGAATGTGCGTGAGTGTGTCATACACGATGCGTCTCCAGCCGTGAAGGAGGAGCAGACGGCCCTTTACTCATCCTGCCAGCCCAGCTGATCTGGAGTCAGGCGGAGGGTGGCCTGGTCATAACTCACCGCACTCTGACACTGCTCTCTGGTCAGCAGCAACCCCGAACGCCAGCTGGTCTCGCCCTGACCTAGTTTCCCACCAGTGGTCTGGGCAGTGGGCCTGAATGAGGCCAAGTGCTGAGCAGCCTCTCTGTCGTGCTGTCACACACACACACGGAGCCTCGAGATGGCTGGAATTTGTGTGTGTGGGAAGAACACGTCACTTAACGTACACATAACATGGGGGCTGATGTCATGGTCGAAACAATTCATAGAAGACAATTACGAGTTCACTGTCCTTATCTGTACAATCAATAATGAATCAGATAGCTATGTGTTAGCTTGACATGTCAAGTAAGCGGTTTAATTATGGATGAGTCTATGGGCATGGTAGTGACCATGGAACACCGTACTTTGTATACCGCCAATATCCTGTATTCTATATACTGTATCCTGAATGACCTGTTTTACTGTGTTGCGTACTGTATATGAGCAATTATGTTTTATAATATAAAATTATATATATATATATATACACACACACACACACACACATATATAAACACACACACACACACACACACACAGATCACAGATCTGTAGACGAGTGTGTACCCAGGCGGTATGCAGCTCTGCTGGGCTGCTGACAGTCTGCAGGGATGCGGCACTCCTGGTCCCACAGCTCGGCCTCGGACTCGGTGGTGCGGGAGCCCACGTCCGACACGTCGCCTTCCTCGCCCTCCGTGCTGTTGCGGTACGGCCGCCGCTGCCAGTTCTGGATGGCCTGCTTACGGAGGCCCCAGCTGCGAGAGGCCCCCGCCCGGTCGTAGCCGCCGCCACCACCACCACCCTCCCCCAGCCGGCACTGCACGTGATAGTACTGGGCCTCCAGACACTCGTCCATGGGGTGCATCTCCACACTGTCGCTGTCGTAGCCGCCGCCCGATCCTTGTGACATCGACTTCACATGGCCTGGCACCCTGTCAGAGGGAGGAGAGAACAGACCTGTCAGGAGCACACACACACACACACACACACACACATCACAGCCTCCCTCACACTCACACTAAGGTAGGCTGTGGTCACTCCCGGTTTGCCGAAGTGTCGCTGACAGTCAATATTAGGCCACCACAGTCTGGGGGACACTCAACAGAGATGTCAGAACAGCAGAGTTAAGGAGACAGGCAGGCAGAGAGACTGGACACGTCTCAACAAACCTCTGTTTCTCTGGTCTATAATTTCATCCATTAAACGTCTTATTCAAGCATGTTACTCCACGTCCTGAGTCAAACAGGTGTTTCCACAGTGGTGAGGATAAAATGAGTCACTTGGGCTGATGTTTACACTGGAAACTCTGGCAGTGGGCTGAACCCGTCAGACAGTTGGGACATTCACAGTGCATTGTGGGAAAGGAATGTTCTTCTTCAGGGCACTTTTGAGAAACAAACTTTCCACTAGGGAGTCTGACAGCCAGTGAGGCACTGCAGCTGAAAAAGGCTGTAGTGAAATAGCTCCTGCTTAGAAGGCCACACCACTTAAAACATGATATTGGAATTTTTCAAACATTTGTCCAGTAGGAATTATTATATCGACCACTATACATCATACACAGACACACACACACACAGACTGGGCCCAGTGCCTGGCCTTTCCTCCACCTCTGGCTGGATGTGAAGCTCAGGGAGCAGCCCGTCCTCCTGGTGGAGCCCATCCTCTCCTCTGCTCTCCTCTGCTCTCCTCTGCTCTGCTCTCCTCTGCTCTCCTCCTCTGCTCTCCTCTGCTCTCTGCTCTCCTCTCCTCTGCTCTGCTCTCCTCTGCTCTCCTCTCCTCTGCTCTGCTCTCCTCTGCTCTCCTCTGCTCTCCTCTGCTCTCCTCTGCTCTGCTCTCCTCTCCTCTGCTCTCCTCTCCTCTGCTCTCCTCTGCTCTGAGTGCTGCTGTCCTCTCCTCTGCTCTGTGTGCTGCTGTCCTCTCCTCTGCTCTGTGTGCTGCTGTCCTCTGTTCTCTGCTCTGTGTGCTGCTGCTCCTCTCCTCTCCTCTGCTCTGCTCTGTGTGCTGTCCTCTGTTCTGCTCTGTGTGCTGCTGTCCTCTGCTCTGCTCTGTGTGCTGCTCTCCTCTCCTCTGCTCTGCGTGCTGCTGTCCTCTGGTCCTCTCCTCTGCTCTGAGTGCTGCTGTCCTCTCCTCTGCTCTGTGTGCTGCTCTCCTCTCCTCTGCTCTGTGTGCTGCTGTCCTCTCCTCTGCTCTGAGTGCTGCTGTCCTCTCCTCTGCTCTCCGTGCTGCTGCTGCAGCTGAGGCTGCTGCGTGAGGTGCAGATGAGGCTGGACGGGCCAGAGGGCGCCTCACTCAGACACAAGCCCTCAGGCGCCACAGGCCTCCAGTGTCATATAGGGTGATACAGCAGTATAATCCCCTTAATTAGTGAGCAACTCTTCATTTTTAGAACACTCATTTGGGATCCTGCTGGCTCAAAGCATGAACCATTAAAGCTCCTCTAAGCCAGAATAGAGCATTTGAGTAGAGAATGTTTAACGCTGGAGATGACACACAGTCAAAACAGTTAGCAATTAGCATTGTTAGTTAGCTAGTAGTTAGTTAACAGTTCGCAATGATGGAAGAAGGCAAAGGCATTGATTAGGAAAGTGGTGGGGACATATACCCTCCTAAAATAAATATAAATAATTCATAATTATAGAATTTTAATTCTTTACCTTTTGTTGGTCAAATATATTCCTTTAAAGTTTGTGAAAAGCCAGTAGTTTCTCCCTGAAGCCCTCAGTCAAATGCTCAGTATCTGCTATTACTTTCCACCTGTCTCCATCATGATTCATTATGCCTATGCAGTGGAGTTTGCAGTTTGATGAAGTAAGAACTATTTAACCCTTTGGGCCCTCGGCTATTTACTAGCTTTACTTTTTTGGGGGACAGTCTAGGTAACCCACATTTGGCATAGTAATGTGATCACAATACCTGCATATGTCTTCAGTCAGTCTTTATATCAATGAAAAACATTAATGCAAAGAAGTTATTATAGCTTGTCAAACAGTTAGTAAGCTGGCTAAATACAGCTAACAGCTGCTCGTCACGTTAGCAGATGCACACACAAACATGACGACAAAACTTTAAATGATCATTAGCAGATGCACACACAATCATGACGACAAAACTTTAAATGATCATTCTACGCTTGACACATTAGCAGATGCACACACAATCATAACTTGAAATGATCATTTGACGTGCTATAAATACTGGAAGGACGTTTTTCCATAACACAATTCAAGACTAAATTCATGTCTTTTGACAGCATCTCTGAGCTGCCATCCACTGACCATCCTCCCACACATGTTCCATCTTAAATAGCATTCTTGGCTGCACAGCTTCTGAACAGCAGTAGCCGACAGCTCGTCTGGCGAATGCCACACGGACCCGAGTTGGCCATTTGGTGACTCTGGCCACGTCCGTCTGACTCCAGAAGGGAGGCACCATGATGTGACGTCACTCTGGGGGAAGCCAGGCGTGGACAGCAGGGTCCACAAACAGTCATGTTTTTTCCCCCTTCTAGGCTCAAATGTCTGGGTTGTGCTGAGCAGTTGAGCCTGCCATGACTCCTGTGAGCTCACTCACTCACACACGCGGCCATCATCTGCTGCTGATCCTCGAATACCCAGCCCAGTGCTTTGAATCCTCATGGAGTCTTATGTAAGGATGCACACGCCTATATTTAGCTCAAGTAAAAATAGGCTTCATCCTCAACGTACATGAATATCAGGGACCGAATACATTGGCAAGCGTGGTCTTGCCTACAAAATCTCTGCAGTGTTGAGTGTGAAATGACACGTGTGTCTCAGTGGTGCACACAGAACTGAAGGCCATCAGGAAGGCCCTGCAACACGTATAACAACCTACAAGTATCCCTTAACAATAAAATGCCCTCAGCATTGTGAGGATGATAGGCAAATGTCACCCTTGTTATGAGACAGTTCACATATAATAACTTTTCCGACCTCTAAACTGTCTCATTGTTGCTAATAAGGCTGAACTGATTAAGTGGGACAGCAGAGGAAATCTTCAGGATGTACTGTAGCAAGTGGGTTTCATTGACCATTGACTGAGCACTTAGTCATTGTGGAGTGGACGTCTATAGTTTCTATTGATTGAGGGAGGCTTTCAGGACATTGTTGTTTCCCGCCTCTTCCTCCAGAGGGTTGAGGAGTGTCTGAACGCTGCCTGGAGGTGAACTCCAGTTACAGTCAGGGGCGTCTGCACGGTCTACTGAGCACACGCTTATCTCCACTCACGGTCTACCGCACAATAGCCATCTACAGGACCCAAGGCCCCCAGGACAGGTTGCCAAGGATACCGAAGAGCAGCCATGCCACGTTTGACAGCACAGTCTGGGAGGGATCTGATGCAAATGATCAGAGACAAAGAGCTACACTTTAGCTGTGACTTGGCATGCTACTTCAGTAATGTAATGTTATATTTGGCAACATGATTGTTGATAATTGTTGATTGTTGAAAATACATTTCACAGGTGTTTCACACAGATTAATGAAATCATCATCCTCACAGTAAGGATGAATAAACTAGTCCGGTGCAGAGTAGTCATGTTAGCTGCGTCCATCAGACTTACCCTGTGCTGGGGGAGGAGTGGCGGTCTGACACCTGGTACATGCCTCTGGACGTCCCAGAAATACTGGAATTCCTCTGCAAAGGAAAGAGAGAGAGAGAGAGAGAGAGAGAGAGAGAGAGATAAATAATCCATCCCACTCTAAACAAAGACACAAACCCCAACGGCCGGCAAAGACACAAACCCCACCGGCCGGCATTCACCTGTATCAGCATTCATTTCACAGCACAAATAACCCAGAGCTAGACTAGCATCAGCATTCTGACATGTACAGACCAACTGCCAGCGGCATATGTCTGGGAAGCTGTTAACAGGATGTGGACGGGCAGCATTTCAGACAGCACGGACTGGCAGTCACGACGCACAGAGCTACGGCGCGCAAATGTTCTCTGTACAGCTGAGAGGTAATTAGCTTGGGTGAGGGTGGCTGTGCCCAGCGCCGTGAGAAGGCTGGGGGAGCAGGCAGAGCAAGGGCAGCAGAGCAGGAGACCCCATTTCCTGTACGTGCTCCACGCACTCCTTTATCCTGTCACTCCATCCACGCCATCTCTTCCTCTCCTACACTAACACAACCCCCCTCTCCCTCTCTAGTAGGGGTTTTCCCGTGCCACACCCACCCATTACTCTACTGCTGGTTTTCCAGCTTCCCTCCATCTCTCTCGGTCTCTCTCCTCCCTCCATCTCTCTCGGTCTCTCTCCTCCCTTTCTTCTCTCTCGGTCTCTCTCCTCCCTTTCTCAGCTCTCGTGGCTTTAAAGGTGAGGTGTTGGCTGGTGAGGTGCCAATGCCTGTTGAGATGGGACAGCAGCCAGGGGTTGTGGTGGTGCTAACAGAGACTGCACACATGCACAGAAACACAGACACACCCACCCACTCTCACACACACAGACACACAAACACACACACACACACACACACACACACACACACATACAGTACACACTCACAGACACACCCACCCACTCTCACACACACACACACAGACACTGGGACCTGTGCCAGTGGAAAAGAAGCAGGAGGAACAGGGAGCCCATCCATCTCTGCATCGACCCATATAGGCATGAGCTGGGCGGAGGCTGAGTACATGCCTCAGAAATGGGCTGGAACCAAAGGTCTGCTCCATCCATCTTTCACACACACACACACACACACACACACACACACACACAGAGAGAGGGGAGAGAGAGAGAGAGAGAGAGAGAAACAGACCTTCCTTTCAGTGCTGAGCCAATACCAGAACCAGAGAGGGCTTTCATGAAGATACTTTCTGAATTAAAGACAATCATTCAGCACAGAATTGTTAAAGACACTTTACTATATAATACAAATTGTATTGACCTTTATTACTTCATTTATTATTTTGTATGGATACTTTTTATGTGTTTCTGGGCCTTTAAAGTGTAGACTTAAACAATAAAATACACATACACAGCACACTATCTCTCCCATCTCCCTTGTCATCCCCCTAACACACACACCAAGATCCCTGGCAGTTGGGTTAGCCCCTTGAGCCGTGGATCTGCCCAAGGTTTCTTCCTTAGTAAGGGAGTTTTTCCTTGCCCCTGTTGCTCTTAGGTGCTCCTTGTTGGTGCCCCCCCCCCAATCCCAATCCTCCCCCACCTTTCTTATGCAGCCCTTGCCACTTAATCTACTAAACCCCTCTTCTACTGCACTTTTTACCCACCCCCCCATAAATGCAAAAATAGGCTGACACCAGACATAATTTCACTGCATTTCTTACATCCAGTAACTTATGCATGTGACAATAAACTTCCTTGTATCCTTGTATAAAATGCTGTCAAACTGTGGGAAAACCATGCAGTGATATCTTTTTAACAAACCCTCTGAATAGCGTTGTCTTTGGCAGAGGATGGAGCAATTAAACCTCAAACTGTACAGGTGATGTCAGTTTACTGTTCTTCCTTGTGAGCAGTACAAAGGCACATTTTAAAGGTGCAGCATTTAAGCACATTATACAGGTTTGTTTATAGATTCTGAAGTATGCTTTTGCAAGTAACTACTTTTTTTTTAAGATCTTAAAATCATTTTTGTTGACCTATTCCCATGTGTTGTTTCTGCTGGCCACCATAGACTATTCACTTCATTATATAGTCTTGTGATCTGGGCTAGTGAAACAACAAAAATGTACAGCTCCTCACTAAATGTATCTGCAAACTCCATCAGTTAACTTACTATCTACTGTGCTGTTGGTGGTGCTGTTGGCCTGTAGCTAGTTAACTCATTATTTTAGATACAAACTCCTTACCGCTGCACAAACGACTGTTATGTTCTAAAACTGTCCAGAAGTGATGTATTTCTACTTAAGCTTATTGAGGACTTTAAAAAGCACTTTTCAAATGGCTAATGTCAATTGATTTTCATAACAAATACCTCTGTAGTTCTCTCAGCCTAACTGTGCAGATAGCCCATAGGGAGGTGTATTCACTCTGGGGTTTCTCTCTCTGAACTGGTCCACTCTCATCTCCTGTGTCCTACTTAGAATGAAATCTAAAAGCCTACTTCTCGTAATATGGAACATACAGATTAAAAAATTACCCTGAAAAGTGCAGGTTCCATTCTTCAATCCACAGTCTGGCAATAAAACTGAAGAGAATATGAAACAGTGTGTAATAATAACAGCACGGATTCTCATGATGCGGGTTTCCATGGAGATGTAAGGGGGACCCGTGTGATGTCAGCAAGACTGGCAGGGAGTCGCCAGTGGGGGGGTGGTAAGCGCCTGGGTGGACCCCCATCTGAGATTGATAGGTGCTGCTGATCATCTCTCTCACCTCCCCCTAACCAGGCTGATAGGACAGGGCTCAGCCCGGATGGCCACCGAGAGAAAATAGAACACAGTCAAAATAGTATAAATATCCCCATGAGTCGTCATCAGCTGAGAAAACAGCACGAGGCACTGAGATGGCTGATAAACCGTAGGCTACTATGACCTACAATTTGAAATGGTTGACACAACAATCTTTTTTTCAGTTACAGTTTATGTTTTGTCAGCATTAAGGTTAAATATAGTGTATGTTCTGGCTTTAGGGTAGTCCTAAACTTTTTAGCTGTTATTATACTACAGTTATTACCATACATTAAGCACTTCTTCTAGGCAGTTTACTATAATTACATTATTCTCAATGGACACATCACCAACATACAATATCTGAACTCCTTGGTGCCAAATCTGGAGCATAAAACTGCATCAAAACAAGACTCTGAACAACATGAACAGCCAACTTAATTGCAACACATTGAAGTGAGATGAGCCCCAGGGTACGTATCAATTCCAAACCCAGAGTAAAACATTTATCCCCTGACTTCTCTCACTGGTTGGACTAATGGATCTTCCAGCGCACTGTAATCAGCAGTGAAATTAGTCCTGGAGAACATCAACATGATTAGTGACTGGCATCAGCAGAACCAACCACCTGTCAGTCTGCTCCCATTAGTGGTAGTTACAGCTTTTCACAATTGCTACATAAAACACATTTTTTTTGAAACCTTTCACCCTTTTCTCAAAACTGTAATCACAAACTCCAAATCTCAAACTACAAAATCCCAAAACATCAGACAACCTCTGCAAAACTGAACAATGACCTCAAAACAGTTGTACCTGTGCTCAAAACCAAACACTGTCTTCAGATCATCTCACAAAATGAAAACACTACTGAGCAGTCATAAACACTACATAGAAAGATGGAAAACACAGTGTTCAAGGCAGCTGATATAGCTCCAGAAGAAATGTTCATTGTTTACAATACAGTAAATGCATTTTGCATCTAAAAAAACAAAACAAAACAAAAATATTCATATATAATTCAACATTTACTGTAAATCCAGTAAAAATTAAAGTTCGGGGGTTTGTGTCTACTGTTTTAAGAAAAGGGTGGAAGGTTTCAAATAATGTGTTTTAACAATTGTGAAAAACTGTATACCGGAAAAGACAGGCATTTTAGTACTGTAAATGAGTAGTACATTGCCGTCTACAGCCTACAATGTACTCAGAATGCCTCACTCATAGTTTCTGTCAATTGTTGATATGAACCTGCTCTGTTCAGCAACCTGTTTACACTCTGAACTAGCTTATATTGGTTGTGCCACATCATTTCAAACAAAGTGTGATCAATTTTGAGTCCAATCAACATACCCGGTCCACAGGTCTGACTGGCTCTTAGCTGCATAGATCTAGAAGTCCGACCGGACGAGAAGGCCCCAGCTCCGTGGAGCCATGAGGGAGGCGCCAGGCATAAGATGTGCCCAGAGACACATTCCACTAGATAAACACTGCCTCTGCTTCTGTAAACAGAGGTCTCACTCCTGAGCACCACCCAGCAGTGAGCTTCAGCAGCCTACACTCTACATGAACAACTAGCTGGGCGTTCTAGGTGCTTTTGCTATCTACCACAGCAGACACGAGCGCCCTCATCTGCTATTCATTCCCCAAAATGTAAGCAGCTGCCAGACTTTCTTGTGTTTTCTGTAATGAGGCAACAAGAAGCAGCTTTGGTGACATGACAGATGCTGAGGAGTCGGCGAGTGTAAAGGAGACGTGTCCTGAGGAAGCCAAACACAATTAACACACACACACACACACACACACACACACACACACACACACACACACACACACACACACACACACACACACACACAAACCCTCTTCCATCATCTCATAACACTGATATTCACACTCCAGTGACTCTCCTCAGACCAAATAAATGTTACTAACACACATAATTCACACACACACACAAACACAGACACAGACAGACATACACACACAGAGAGACACACACACACACACACACACACACACACACACCTCCATGTATTTACTGCCTGCTGAAATTAAACAGAAAATTGCTGTGCAATTCCACCTGGACACGGGGTATGTATAATAATGGAGGAGAGTGATATCTCTCCCTCATGCATGAGTAATTCAGGCAGCCGCTGAGAGGTAGAGCACAAATTAATTTGCATCCTCCTAGAAATGAAATTCATAAATGACTGCAAATGACCTGTTTTTGCCTGAGTGTACCTGGGGAGGGTTAAAGTAATAGTGGGTGTCCTCATATCAGTCCACTGTATATGGGCTCCAAGAAATACTTTATTTATTCTAGAAAGGCAACGTTTCGATCTCAACAGATCTTCATCAGGTAAATAAGAACTTAGAATTTATTCTTCTTCCTCCTTCCTCCTTCTTATTTGCCTGATGGAGATCTGTTGAGTTCGAAACGTTTTTCGTTTTTTGAAACACTCATTTCTTGGAGCCCATACACAGACCATATCCTTCTCTCTCTCTGACACGTTTTGTCTGGCATCTGTTAAAACTAGGGCTGTCAAAATAACTGATTAATTTCGATTAATTAATTTGAGAAAAAATAACTGATTAAAATAACACAGATTAATCGATTCCGTATGACCTTTGACCCCAAGCCATTGTAGTCAGTAACCATTAGACTGTAAAATGAAGGAGAGAGAAGAAAATGTGCTGACTACTGTAGATCATTGATTGGAACATTTACTTTTAAACAACGACCTGATGGTGTTGATAAAAATAAAGTGTTGATTAAAATAAAGTCCTTTGCAATGTCTGCAGCAAGGAATTTGTATATCACCGGAGTTCATCAACTCTAAAGTCGCACATCAATGCAAAGAAATAGTGTTGAAATTGAAGGAAGTGTTCATTTATTTTCATTGTTTCCCCTAGGTTATATCTGTGGCCTGAAATAGCTACCTTGTATGTGAAAAACAACTTCTTCCCGAAGCACTTTTGAATTTATTTCCTCAGCATATTAGGTCATATCATAGATTATTATGGCCATTATTAAAATAATAATAAAAGAGTTTCTGAACTTTAATGTCACTAATGCTGATTTTTCAATGATGTTATTTGAATTTAAAAATGTTAAATACTTTCACAGCAAAAATTATATATGCGATTAATTTAGATTAATTAATCACAGAGTATTTAATTAATTAGATTATTTTTTTTAATCGATTGACAGCCCTAGTTAAAACATATTTTGGATGTGCGCACCCGTTTCCACAACTACTTCATATCAATCCACACCACCAAGCACACACTCCAACCTGACCCGACCCCACCCTTCTTTTCACCTGTCGGCCGTTGCCCTTTGACCCCTGCACGCTGCAGCGTCCCAGGCTGCCGTTGGGCGTCGTGCCACAGCTGCTGATGATCTGGAGCTGTTTCTCAGCGCGGTCGGCTCGATCCAGCAGCTCCTCGATGAACTGCTGCAGCCGCACCTTTGCGTTGGCCTCCCGCGCCGCCGTCTCCTGGAGGAACTGGTCGATCTGAACCACCTCTCTGTTGGGGGTGGACAAAGGGACGTTAGGGGTCAGGACAGAGAGGAGCACACCTAAACACAATTAAAACAAATTCTTATTTCTATAATATCTATCATACACTTTGTATATGGCTAGAGTGTGTGCTCCATCAAAGGAAGATGGATTCTTCAAAGCACTGATGAAGCACAGAGGATCATCTTTGGTGCTTATGACTGGGGGAAAGCAAATGGTCCCATTTAAACTGATGATGTAGAATACCTTTATCTTGTTTTTACATCTGATCTTACTCTGTCTCTCTCTGTCTCTTTAGGCATACATCTAAAGATACAATAAAACTATTAGCATTAACTCTTCAAATTATATATCTGTTATTTCACACAAACACAAAATCTTTTTAAGCTCATAAACACACTTCCTCTCTCTCTCTCTCTCTCTCACACACACACACACACACACTCCCATATACTAATACACAACAATAAACAAACATGTTCACATAACAAGTGTTTGAATCTGTTCAGTTTTCTGCTTCATCCTTTTCTCTGTCCTTCATCTCTCCAGCTCTTGCATTCTTTAATTCCCTGAAGGAAACTGGAAATGGCTGAAAATAGCTTTGCCTGCGTTATCTTTGTGTACTAGACATTTCTCTCCATATAAACAGTGACTGTCGCTCTTGTCAACACATCAGTTCAACAATCTTCATATAGACACACAACAGAAAGTATACACACCCAGCTGCATAGTAGTCTTTGTATTGCACACTGCCAGTAACACTAACACACACACACACACATACACACACTCAGATACAGTTTGAAGGTCATCTATTCATACTCAAATTCTGACTCAGCTGCTCTACGGGTTTTATGTTGTCTCTCTCTCCCTTGACAGGGGACACTGTTTGTCCCTTTGAAAATGAAGTCCTTCCTGTCTCCAGGGCAAAGTCATCCCTGCTTAGCGATAGCAATTAAACTGGCCATTTAATTAAATCATGAAATGAAAGAGCATTTGGTATCAAAAGCATCTTGTAAATAATTTCTTTTGGGCTATGAAACAACATGTAAACACCACCCCTTGGAGAATGTTATTTTGGTGTATCACATCTTCCTGTTAGTATGCTGATGGATACATGGCTTTGAGTAGATGCCTTCACACATTCATATTACTGTAAGACACAGAATAGCCAAAATTACACGGTTTCCTTGAAATGTAGAAATAGAGAAGCTACTGTTCACCGATGTTCTTTGTTTGGTGTGTGTGTGTGTGTGTGTGTGTGTGTGTGTTGTGAACCCAAAGGGTCCTGTCCCCTTGTTTATTTCTCCCTGTCCTGGAGTCACAGCTAAAGAGATCAGAGTCCGATCCTGTCACCACACAAAGCCCCACTCCAGGCTGTGTGTGCATGCGAGGGAGGGAACGTGGTGCTGGAGTCTATACAGCATCAGATGAGGTTCAGTCAGCTAACCCCAGTGCCAGCCAGGGTCTGCTACATCCAGCCAAGCACAGCACTTATGCTAAGGAGCCTGAGTCTGAGGTGTGAAGAGAACACATGCAGATAGGTGAGACAAAATAGAGAGGGAGAGAGAGAGGGAGAGAGAAAGAGAGAGAGAGAGAGAGAGAAAGGAGGAAATGCATGAGTTTAGGCATGAAACCACTGAAAAAAAATCTGAGCTCTTATCCCCAGCTTGGTAGAGTGTGCAATTGAAATATATCCTGCTAGCTTTAGCCTATTTGCATCTGAAAGGATTTCTATGCCTGTCGTATTTCAATAACACAGGAACTAAGTAAAAATTGAAAACACACACACACTTGTACTTTGCAGTAAATGGAATGTGTTAAAAAACGACATAATATTTCTGCCATACCCTGCACAGCAGATAGCTCACAGACTTTTACAGTCATACATACAGTACCTAAATACATTAGTTTATGTTATGAATATCTGCGTAAATTCACAAAGAACCTGAAGTATGCTAAACAAAAATCAAGATACTAGTTTATTACAAAGGTTCGCTAGGCCTAGGGAGTGCACCTGAGGGACACGTCTATTTTGCTTTTTTTTTGTAACCATCTGACCAAGTTCCCAGGAAGTACCTTTGGTAAACAGACATACATACTGTGTTCTGTAAGCTCCTTAAGTTACGCAAATATTTAGTAAAGGACATTGATGTCTGAATCACAGTGGAGACAGTAGGTCCAGCTCAAGGCCATCTCAGTCCAGACTGCCCTGGGAGAGTAATGAATCAGCGCTGGAGCAGTGGGCCATAAAGGAGGACACTCCCTACAGCACACAAAACACCCAGCTATGGCCACACTCAACAAATCACATATCCCCAATTCTCTTCTCTTTTCCTGTCTCCTGGTTACCACAAATCGATAATGATTACATACACACACAGACGGACACAAAGCTGATTAATCTTTTGTGAATACCAGCATGTGTTTATTTCTAGAAGGAAGCCATTTTGCATGAACGATGCGGGCACAGAAGGCTTGGTGCACTCTGGCGCAGGCACAGACGGCTGGCACTTGCACTGGGCAGCGCCCACATCTCTGTTCTGGGACGGTGGCTACTGTAGGTAGGACATGGCCGGACACAGCATACCTCTGTGCCAGCATATTCCATAGGAGGGGCATTTTGGGCAACAATATCTCAATTACTCCACAATTACAAGCAGTCCCTGTGAGACTAATAAGCCACATAATAGCGAGATGGGCTTTACAGTAATGCCCTGTGTGTGCAGCAGACTGTGGGGAAGCCGGCACTGTAGCAGCAGCAGCACTAGGCTACTCTGGCCACGCTCCCCTCCTCCTCTACTCCACACTCTGCTGGGACTCCGGAGGAAGTGCTGCATAACTGTGGCCCCGTCAGCAGGACTAGACACTGGCAGATTGTGTGTGTGTGTGTGTGTGTGTGTGTGTGTGTGTGTGTGTGTGTGTGTGTGTGTGTGTGTGTGTGTGTGTGTGTGTGTGTGTGTGTGTGTGTGTGTGTGTGTGTGTGTGTGTGTGTGTGTGTGTGTGTGTGTGTGTGTGTGTGTGAGTGTGTGTGTGACAAGAGACAGACTGAAATTTGCAGGGGACACGACAGACACTGGCCATCTTGAACAGCATGAATGTGAAGGTGTAACAATAGGTTTCCTGCTGCCTGTCCTAATTAAAATGTCTCCCTCTCTCTCTCTCTGTTTTATGTCAGCATATATGTCTTGTCTTGGTTAACTCAGGGGTAAAAAAAAAAAAACCCATACAAGCCCACAAACCTTCAAATCACATTGGGACATCTGCACACTGGGTCACATGACCTGCATCTGCATTCAGCACTATGGAAGCTTATTAGGTCGTATACAGTTTACGCAGTTATCAGTCTGTATAAACTTTTTCCTTTCCCTTCAGTGGTATACAGTTAGGGTGACCACCAGAGACTCTGAAAAGGAGGACAAAGGAGAAAGAAGCCAGATACCCTAAACATTTTGTTCAGTTTCTCCACGCGAGCTGTTGAGGGACGCAGGGTATTGGATACTGAGGGCCAGATGTACTAACGCTTTTGCGCCCACTTCAGGCGTATTTGTTTCACAATGTGCGTGTAAAATCATTGCGAGGTATGTACAAACAGGCCGCAATGATGTAAAAGCGCAAACTGCCTGTCGCAGGAGCTGAAAGTGGCAGATTGCGTTTGTCATGTCATGCATATGCATTCATGGGAGGATCCAGGGGAAAGTGGGAGTTTAGTGTAAAAAGATGGGAGGGGAAGAGTAAAGAGCGCCTAATTATGTATTCCGCGGTATGTACAAAGACTGCTCCTGAAAGTGCACGTCTATTCTGCGCCTAAATATTTCCGCCTTGTAAAAGCAGGTGTTAATAAATGATTGCGGTTCAAAGAGAACCTTTCAAAGACAACAGAATCGCTATTTAGAGCACCAGTTTTTGTGGTGAAAGTATTTGTACTACCAAAAGCAACCTCAACTTTTGTTGGCCTTTCGAATGTCTTAATTTCACGTCATTCACTTAAACTTTCCCACTTGCTAGATTTGACCAATCTTCCATAGCCTACGTGCACAAGTAGTTTGAGTAGAACTACTGTACTGATCTTCATTATCTCCCTGCTTGTTTACATCTTATCATGTATGGTATTATTTCATGATCGCTAAACGTTTGATTCTTTTTAATGTTGTCATCTGTTAACTTCATTCAACTGCGCTTGTATGTAGGCGCTGCCATTCAGTTGTGGACATTCGAAAATTGCGTTTATGGGCGGAGAAAGGCAGAGAAAGCCGCAGTTTACACTAAGGATTGAACGATTGATAAATACGACGGAAACTTGGGTCTGACAGGGTTCGCAATCTGCGGTGTGTCCATGACGCTGATAACGCTACGTTCGCAAATGTACGTACATCTGGCCCTGAGTGTAGCCTATGTGGCATGCAGTTCCAAAGCCCTGTGGAGAAAGCACTGAACTCATAATTGCCACTGAGGCGTTGTTCGCTGTTGCGTGACACATGTCAAAATGGAGGACACACACAACGTAAATCCGCACAGAGGGCTCCAAAGCCGCACTGTCTGGACATGAAGGTCAACTATACAGCATGCTACTCAGTCAGAATAGACTAATAGAGTGGTTTAACTCTTAAATGCTAATGTCTGGTATTGCACTGAAAAGCCCCACAAGATAGATGCTGGAGAGACATCCAAATGAGAGGGGCTGATTATCTATGAATATACAGCATCACAGAATGAAATGAATTGAGTAAATGGTGCAGGACTAATAAAGCGCCTGACAACTTCACGGCCACTCAAATTCCGATGTGACACTTCAAAAAATAGTCCCCATGGGAACCATCAGTATAATGATACTAAGCAGAAAATGAGGCTACTGCTAGAAAAAACGTGGATAGTCTCAGCAATAGCAGAGGTGGGAAGGTAATGGGAAGAGTAGGTGGAGGGTGGGTACAGGGTATAAGCACTCTTTTCATTATCACTAATCTGATTACATGAATCATTTCAGCGTGTTAATGCTGAGGGAACTTAAAGACGTGCTGAGGTTCATCTGGTGACCCATTCGACAGCAGCCTCCACATCAGGCGGCAGATATCTATCTCAGGGGAGAGATGGAGAAGGAGAGAGGGAAGCATAGAGAGGGGAGGAGGAGCATCCACACTAGACAGTGGACTGGTGTAATAATAAAGTGTTTTCCTGGTTTGCGAAAAAGGGATGAAATTCCTTAATATGATTCAGGTCTCTTTGAACAGTAGCATGCATTGACAACCCGCAGATATATGACTGATGTAATTGCCTCTGGTGGTGGATGTAACTTTATCCCTGGGGAGCTGCTAGGTGCTAATTAGAGAAAACAAGTCAGAAGTACAAAAACTGGGTCTTGTGTAATTAGAGTCAAGGGCTTTCAGAAGCAAGGACTAAATCCGATTTAGACAAAGGATTCCAATAGTGGAATGTAAGTGAAACCAAACTGCAGAAGCAGTTAGACACAGACATGCACACACACAGACACACACACACACACACATGCCAGATACCAAAAAGATGTACCGAGAAGGTGCACAAAATATGACCACGCCAGTCCTGTACATCCGCTCACAAAATAAATCACACTTCAATTTGTCTCCATTTTTACCCATCCCCACTCTTGAAACTTTTTGTGTATGCTTGTTTGGCATGCCTGAGTGTGTGTGTCGGCTGCACAGAAAGTACCCTACTGGTGCTGAAAAGGTGAATAGATTGTAGAATAGCCAAAGAAGATGTAGAATTGTTATAAAACCTTAAAATCTCTAAACAATCACAAGTAGGGCAGTTCATCACAGTTCATCCATTGCAACTGGATTGATGAAAGGTCACTTACACCTGTAGGCTACATTGTATTTGGGAAAAGCAAAAGGTATCAGCATAATGTTATTTATTTATTTATTTTTTATGTATTTTTAAACAAAAACATCTCTGTCAGTTCCATGCCGTTTTCAACAGCTATCAAAAACAAAGGTCATTTTTGGATGGATGGATTTTTGTGAATGTTTTTCTTCTACATAAGATTTTAGTCATCTTTAGTTCATGTAATACTTTATTGTCAATGCACAAATTAAGTAACAGTAGTCTGAAACGTTATTGTTAATGCACAAATTAAGTAACAATAGCCTAGTCTGAAACGAAATGCTGTTTTACATATAACCAGTGGTGCAAATAACTGACATGTCCAAATGGGCCTTGATGAAATCGCCGCTAGACTGTTCATACACATTTTAACGGGCCAAAGTTGAAGAGCTTTTGTCCGTTATTGTTAGTGCAAATATAGGCTGATTCATGTTCCCTTGCATTGTTTAACTGAGGTCCATGGCTAGTCTGGCTTTCATCAGACCAAGCTCAATCTTTTAAGAAATCAAAAAATAAATAGCGGGCAGATCAGGCTGGGTTCACCCAGCCTAGTCCATAGGCACCCGATATTGTTTAATTTTCCGATTGAGATATAGCCTACACGCTCTGGCTATTCTAAATGCAAAAATGCATCAGGGAGTTATGACAAAACGGTAACTAACAAACTAGATCCTAATAGAAAGCTGTTAGCTTCCTAAGCTACAGGTAGGATTATAAGGTAGGCCTATTGACAACATAAATTGTCAATAGGCTACTAGCGACACAAATAAAATCTCCTTTGAAACCAATGGCTTACACAGTCTCAAGCGGACTTAAACTGTGATATCGTGGCGAAAAGTTGTAATAACATTCACGCAGCTCCATGAGTCAAGGAAAGCCTAATTAAGTAGCCACTTCTAAATGGGACCCACTACACAGTAGCTTAAGGTGTTTTGCTAAAGCAGCCATAATTAAATGAAGGTGTCATTGTTTGGATACTTCACACACGTGCTTTTAATTTCACAGACTACAACTACCAAGCTGTAATCAAAGCACATCGATTCCCTCTCACACCCTGCACGCGCAAAACAAAATAAACAGGCGCCTCAGTCTCACGCATGTATAGGCAAAACTGTATCAGACCGGGTGTAACGTTGGTAAATCTTCCATTGCACAGAATGATTTTGTAGCACGTAATAAATGACAGTCGAAAAGATACAAACAGTGCTGCTATACATTTGCTTGGTATAACCAAGATTTATAGTTTTCTACAAATGCAATAAATCAAATGCCTCCATCACTCAACCAACGCTAACGGTAACATTACCTAGGTCCTTATTGATATTACAAGATTAACGTTGCCTGCAGTAAAACCAAGCATGTCCGGACAAACATCCCAGATTTATTTCGCTTCAAGAAGAAATGGGAATTACACTTCATGTGAACATCGGGCCCTATCCTTATTAGATGTTCACTGCGGTAAATTACAGTCCTTGTATGAAGCGTCCATTGTTTTTCCAACCCACTTTTAACTTCCAACAAAATTACGCCTCACTGCAACGATGCGCCATCTAGTGGACAAACGACTACTTCTCGCCAATACTGAAAATGCAGCCATGATGATGATGATGAATATTTATTTTGGCTTTCTTTTTAATCCTACTGATTTTCATTTTTTTACGGGGGCAAATCACAAATGAGTGATTATGAGCCAGGTTGATGTGGGCCCTTGAGACCAACATACCATAAATGATTCACAGAGAACTGTGTCTGCCCTACCCTCCTTTCGGGGTCCAGTCCAGCTGGGGGCTGCAGATGAAAAACGAAAAATGACGGTTCCATGCTATCCATGTGGGGGTACATGCCCACCAAGTTTGTGTACCCCGGTCTTTCAGTGTCCCGAATCCTTTGTTGGTGTATGTCACTAAATGTACACATAAATTATTTTATTGTAAGGCCCCCATGAACGAAAGTACACAAAACTTGGCATGCATTCAGAGGGTGTCATAATGATCCTACACTTTAATTTCGTGCAGTTTTGACCTTGTCAGCCAGAGATATTGAGATGAAAACACCTAATTTTTTGCTTTTTAATTTTTAACTAGGTGGCGCTATACATGAAATAAGTGGTAATGGGATGGGCTGACATGCCCCCTTAAGACCAACATACAAAAAAGGGGACCTCCTAGGCCCTACGGTTCTCGAGATATTCACAGAAAACTGTCTCCGCCACCTACAGGCCAGTTGGTGTATAGTAGCATAAATTAATTTATTGTGTGGCCCCCCATGAACGGAATTCCACAAAACTTGGCGTGCATACAGAGGGTGTCATAATGATCCTACACTTCCTATTTCGTGCAGTTTTGACTATGTTAGGTCACAGATACCTTCAATTACACCCACCTCATTTTTTACTTTTTGTGTTTAACTAGGTGGCGCTATACATGAAATGAGTGGTTATGGAATGGGTTGACATGGCCCCTTGAGATCAACATACAAAAAAAAAATGGTCCTCCTAAACCCTACGGTTTTCGAGATATTCACAGAAAACTGTGTCTGCCCCTCCTCCTTCGGGGTCCAATTCAGCGGGGGCTACAGATCAAAACGAAAACGATGGTTCCATGCTATCCATGTGGGGTTACATGTCCACCAAGTTTCGTGTACCCCGGCCTTTCAGTGTCCCGGAATCATTGACGGAAATTTGGGCATGCTTAAAAAAAAAAAAAAATCTCACTAAACCTATATGACCACCGCTTCGCTGCGCGGCGGTCATAATAATAACGTGGGATTGCAGGTTCACTTGTATCAGATTTTGACTCTGAGGAAAGACAAACCACAAGAGGAAAGGGAGATATTTGATATTTTAGGACAGAACAGAAATGAGTGTGAAAAACAGAAAGCAACATCAGGGTGTGTGTGATCTCATTATGCAGGTTTGTGCAGAGAGAATTCAAAGCAGTGCCCACAGCAAGCTCCTCTGCCCCTCTATTGACAGACAGACAGATGCACAGCGACGGAGGCCTCACTCAGTCCACCGCGTCCACAGCTTACAGGGCTCTACCTGCACAGTATGAATAAGTCATGATCTTTAAATGTTCATAGAGGCCATTGAGGACAATTCCCAATCATTATTACCATGCCTCATTAAGTCCTGGAAGAATTCAGCATTTATATTCATGGGTGGCTGTGTTTCATTTCATTTCATGGAGGCTTCGTTGGACTGCGATGCATGTGGCTATTGATGAAGTAGCGGGCATTGTTCGTTGCCAGGTGTGATGGTCCCTCGGTGGTGCTTGTCGATTCTCCGCCACAATGCTAAAGCACGTGGCAGACTTGTTTTGCTTACAACGGGGACAAACTTGCACATGAATGCTCGCTACAGCACAGCACCCCTTTGATTCCCAACATCATGACACAAGAGAGATGAAGAGACGGAGACGGAGAAGAGAAATAAAGAATGAACAGGTGAAACAAAATGGCCTCCGTGGCAATGGAAACAATCTGGCGAGAGACGTGTATGTTGACGGGAGAAGATGAAGAAAGAAAGGCTGGGCTGTGAGTACGCCGCAGCTCGCCTCCTGGTGATGCATTCATCAACTCCATTTCAAAGCTTTTCCTCGCCGCCTGTCGTGCGTGACTGGCTTCTCAAGGAGGAATCTAAATCCAGGACTCTCCACAAATCAATCAAGGCAAGTAAATATTTCAGCCTGAGCCCTGTGCTTCCCTGAACTGTGCAACAAACTGCCGACTGTCTCCCAAGAAAGATCAATGCTCTAGTTTTCATGAGGAGCACAGTGGGGGGGATTCACAGACTTATGCACTGACACAAGGCATCCAAAAACTCCAGCACCATGTGATATGTCCTTTGCAGGGGAGTCTCATGACCCCTGCTGAGAAGGAAACAAACGGTTTCCCCGGACGCCTCTGGCTGATCACTGCCTTAACGCTATCTTAGCTATTCATAATAGGCCACATGTGAATGGGTTCTAATTACAGAAAACTACCTTATAAAATTCTGCATTATGGCGCTGAGATCCAATCTGCCCGTTGGTGTCAATGGCGCTGGAGAGAGGGGATTATGGGAAATGGTCACCAGGGTGATCTGGAGCCTCAGCGGTAGCCGAGCACCTGGTGTCATGGCAGCCTGTGGCCAGCGTTGGCCCACCCTCGCCGTGCAGAGATGGAGGAGCACAGGGGCGTGATGAGCGGCGAGGGCCGACAGCTGCTGATCCTCGGGGGGGCGGGGGAGGGGATGCTGTGGTGAGGACGGAGGTGTGGAGCGCCTGGATATACTGCTGGATTAACTCTGAAAGCACCATTGTCTGCTCTCTGCCTCGAGTCCTTTCGCTTCAAGGCCTCACAAATCAAGCCCTGCCGTGTCCACACTGGCACATGGAGGCAGACAGGCGGGCGGGGTGTTGGGGGTACGGTGACCAATGGGGGTGGGGGTAGCCAATGGTTGTCCACACCCTCAGGCTCCTGCTAGCACAGGGCTCTTAGCTGTCAAGGCCTCACTGGGGATCATTCTTTATGCTGCTGCAGCATTCCAATAAAGCAGGGCTAAGTACGCTAGCAGTAGGTTAGCTTAGTGTAGTGTGATCGTTTAAATGCGGTGATCACAAGAGATGTTTATATTTAGCAAAGTGCTACAATAAAGTATCGAGGGAGTAGCGAGTACTCTGACGTCTCTGCTCATTCAGTCTGCATGTCAGCACAGCTGAATCCTGATCCTCAGAGACACTGCTGTAAATGAGGACAGCTCCCATCCAGGCAGAAGCGCTATGCATTCTGGGACACAGCTCTCTGGTCCTGGGCTTGTTTCCACGGCAGCAGTGGAAAGAGCCACATCACAAGTCTCCTCCCACTGCACAATCTGCATCATGTTTTGCAAGAGGCTGTGAATGAGAGAGGTGGGGGGGAGAAAGGGAGAGGTGGGTGCCAGTGGTGGGGTTACATGATGTACAGAATTCAATTTGCACTATTAATCAGAGTGGCCCGTTTGATCACAGGGCTTGTCTCGTTCAGTTCGGACCCTCCATGATTCCTCCTCTCCATCTCTATCTTAAATCCAGTCCCAGGTCTGAGGCCTACTCCTCCAGCTACACAGACTCCTCTTCTGTGTCTATTTGTATCTAGAATCCTGCACACCATATAGTATGCATGTTTGTATATAGGCAATGCATGCTGACATTGTAGAGCATGGACATCCTCCCCCTGTATTGGACATCCACTGTCAGAAGCCTGGGGTGGGTCACTAGGAATGTTTGGACCCTGAGAGTGGGCTGTGCAGATGCACTATCTCAAGCACCAACATCCACACGGCAGCTGCAACCATCAAATCGTGCTTTAAACAAACAATTTTCTAAAGACTCAGAGAATAGACTTGTGGGTGGAAGTGATATGCAACCTCCACCAGCAGTCATGCAGCACTGATTGTGCTTAGGTTGACTGCACATTGGTAGGCGTTGTAAATGCTGCATTTCCTTTTATTCATTCATTTTCTTTTTTTTTCCCTTTCAGTAAACCGCTTGCTTCACATGAGATGTTTTACGATGTCTCCAAGGTACAATAGAGCAAACTGATGTTGCATTCTCCTCAGTAGGAGTCATGTGGCGTTATGGCCAAGGAGCACTGCTGTGATCTTCAGTACTTCACATCTCTCTTGGACTTAGACTGATGTCAGCTGTAATAACCACTCTGTCTGCCATCAGGGTGCATTCACCACAGGAAGTGATGTAATCACAGCTGAGCATGTGACCTCCCCACCGTGCATGCAGCCGACCCCAATCTATTAAAATAGATTGCCTGCGGACATCCTCAACATGCTAATTATTCAGCCTTTTACTTTGACTTTCGCTGATAACATCAAAGGAGATTAGGGGGGACTAAAAATGTCCTTCTTGATTTTCTGCAATAGACGGAAAACTGACTGCTCAGCAAACTCACCCAAACAAGCCATCAAATATGTATAATTCCTCAGTCGATGGAAGGAAGTCTTGAAACTGAGGATGAAATATGCTTTATTTCCCACTTCTGGTGGGGAACTTAGGTGAGTATGCATATAATTACTAAAAATTAGATTACAAACATGCATATCCTAGGCAAAACTTTGCATAACCACATTTTTTTCTTTGGTAAATTACACATTTTACAAAGTGCTCCACTGAAGCATATCTTTAGGAGCAGTTGGTTCTATAATCACCAACAACTATAATCATAAAGACACAATAATGTGAGATCTGAAGAGACCACCCAGGAGATACAAAGCAATGACATTTTCCACACCGAGACTCAGAAGTGCAACAGAAAATTCCATTATGTCTTCTGGGAAACATTTAGGAGGGATTATTATGTCTGAATATGCTAAAGACGTTTCTGTAATCTTGCAGTGACATTAAAAAGGATGGGCCATGTTGAGTCCTAACTTTATTACTTCGATCTTCATGACTTCAGTTCTGTCTGTTACTGTTTGAGAGGCAGCCATGCTTGTTTGAACTGCAGGGACCTCTGCCATATGAGCTTTGGTTATTTTGGTCAGCCACATGTTTCATTTGTAGGCTGTGATGTATTTTTTTCCATTTCTGAACTTGGCTGAGCCTCAAATCCAGAAAGACATAAAATGAGACAACATTTAACTGCCAGCTTTCCCCTCAAGTCTAACGTAGGGACAGAATGGGCAGAATTTCTACCTACTCTACCAAAGCCAGCAAGAGACTATAACCTCATTTGGAATGGAGAGAGAGAGAGAGAGACAGAGAGAGAGAGAGAGAGAGAGAGCTCTTAATAATGCTCAGATCTGGGCTGTTTAGTCTCATCTTCCCTGGCGGAGTCCAGTGGTGCAGAGGCATGTCCTGAGAGGCTGTGGTAATGTGCTGGTAATGAGATCAGCGCTCGGGTCTGGACAGTCCTTCCAGACGACTGCCGACAGTTGGCACACAGAGCAGCCACGATGGGCACCGATGATGGGGAGAATGTCAGACGGAGGGAAGAATGCTTTTCTCCTCTACGCCCCACTATGTCTCAGCTCATAACAATCTCTCGCAGGAAAAGGCTACTAGGGGGAGGTTAGGAGGTTACTGACTCTTAACACTGATTGGCTTCTTCAAGACATGAATGAATGGAGCAGATTATGCCCCATAATGTCCCTGAATAACAAGACCAAAGCTATGATAAACTACAAATAAGGACGCCAAAACAACTCAGTCAGACATACAGGGCCCTAATTTAAAAAGACGACAAAGGGCAAAGGCTGTCACCAAGCAAGGCTCTCAAGAACTATAGCTATGGTGTTGCATGTAGGAGCGCTGAGAGGACTCATCAATGCTTTAGTTAAACTTCAGACTTTGCACTTGGCCCATCATTCAAATTAGGGCCCACCCACAGTGTGTGTGGTATATATTTAGCACATTCAACTTATTGAAGGTGTACATTTAAGGCTCCATTATAGTTAGTCTGACTCTAGTCCTGATGCACAGCTGTTCCTGGCTGAACTGTCCTTCAACTTGATCACACTCTTAAGGGCTTCTGTGGCTGCACACACACGCACACACACACACACAAGGGTCATTGACACATAAGGCTTTTAAAAATGTGTTTTAAATGAGCGGAATGCATGGAAGACACTTTAAGTTGTTAGACATTTTAATACTTTATTTGTGTTTTTATTTGTGTGGATGTGTGTGTGAGTGTGTTTATGTGTCTGTGCGTCCGTGTGTGTGCATGTGTGTTTGTGTGTGTATAAGCGTGCGTGTGTGCATGCCTGTGTGTGTGTGTGTGTGTGTGTGTGTGTGTGTGCATGTGAGTGTGTGCGTGCATGTGTGTATGCATGTGCGTGCGTGCGTGCGTGCGTGCGTGCGTGCGTGCGTGCGTGCGTGCGTGCATGTGCGTGCACGTGTACTTTGTGTATGTATGTGTTTATGTGTCTGTGTATGTGTTTATGTGTCTGTGCGTCCGTGTGTGTGCATGTGTGTTTGTGTGTGTGTATGCGTGCGTGTGTGCATGCCTGTGTGTGTGTGTGTGTGTGCATGCATGTGAGTGTGTGCGTGCATGTGTGTATGCATGTGCGTGGGTGCGTGTGCGTGCACGTGTACTTTGTGTATGTATGTGTTTATGTGTCTGTGTATGTGTTTATGTGTGTGTGTGTGTGTGTGTGTGCGCACACGTGTGTGTACGTGTGTGAGTATGCATGCGTGTGGACGCGGCACACATGTGTGTGTGGTTGTGTGTGTGTCTGTGTGTGTGTGCGTGTGTGTAGCTGATATGGCCCCCCATGAACGAATTCCCTGAAACTTGACATGCATTTATAGGGTAATAATGATCATACACCTGCGATAACAATGCCTCGTTTTTGCCTTTTCATTTTTAACTAGGTGGCGTTACACCTCAAATGAGTGGATATGGGATGTGTTGACATGGCCCCTGGACACCAACATACAAAAATAATTTGGTCATCCTAGGCCCTACGGTTCTCGAGATATTCACAGAAAACTGTGTCTGGCCTACCCTGGGCAACGGATCAAAACAAAAAAACAATGGTTCCATGTCATCCTTGTGGGGCTACATGCCCACCACGTTTTGTGCAGACCGTGTCCCAGGAATCACTGACAGATAAAATAAATAAATCTGGAAGAAAAAAAAACTCTCTAAATCTATATGACCGCCGTTTCGCTAACACATTTTTCAACCATTTGTTCACTTCAATCTACTATGTCTTGGTTTAAATTAGTATTTTGCCTGGTTGCACCATCTGACGATGCGCAATGTCACGTCATTGACCCACAAACTGACAGATGGAGCAGAGACAGGCAGCTGGCTACAGGCTGCCTGAGAAAGGTGAACTTTGCTGGGGGACAAAGACTGGAGCAGAGGGGACCACATCATGGAGGTGTTTGCAAACAAACAAATGCTACTGTGTAACAGCTAGCTACAGTGAACACACACACACACACACACAATCAGACAAACAAACTAACACACACAAACAAACAAACAAACAAACAAACACACAAAGCCCAAATGAATGGCAAGCAGCAGTGATTGAGAGCAGACTACATGGAGGATCAGCTGCCAGCTGGTTACTCACATTAACATTAGTACAATGCACATCATGAGATTATGCGGTGTGACTCACTGTTGCTTGTGTGTGAGCTCCTGGTCCTTGTTGACCAGATCCTGCTTGAGGCTGGCCAGCATCTCCACCGAGACGTCCACCTGTCGCGAGAGCTCCGAGGCTTTGCTCTCCAGGTCCTGCTTCTCCTGGCTGAGCCGCTCGCTCTCCAGCTTGGCCCTCTCCAGCTCCGAGCTCTTGCGCTCCAGCTCGGCCTGCAGCCGGCCCACCCGCTCGGCGATCTTCTGCTCCACCTCCTCCGACAGCTTCTCCAGACGCTCGTCCAGCTCCAGGCGCTCAAAGGCCCGCGCCTTCAGCCGCGCCAGGCCCTCCTCGTAGGCCGCCTCCACCGCACTGGCCGCTACGTTGGCCGCCGCCACGGCCACCGCCGTGCTGCTGGGGTTGGGGGGCCCGTCAGCCGAGCTCATGGCTTTCTTCACGAGAATCTCCCCCAGGGGGAACTCCACATTGGGCAGATAGCGGGCAGCGGAGGGGGTCAGGCCGAGGTCGTCCGGGCAGGGCAGCTCGCGGTAGGGCGAGGCGGCAGCAGCAGCGGTGGCCTGGTTCAGCAGCGCTCCATCGGCGGCAACCAGGGGCAGCAGGGCGGCGGCGTCGCACACGCTGTTGGACTTGGACAGGACGTAGAGGGTCTCGTAGGTGTGGTTGTACTCCAGGTGGGCGCGCAGGGACGACAGGCTCCGGAAGCGCTTGTGCTCCCCGCAGCGAGGACAGCGGTAGGGCAGGTCCAAAGAGGCCATTCCGGGCCCACCACCTCTGTGCGATGGGGAGGGGGGTGGGGACGACACTCACACAGGGTGCAGATGCCTCATGCACTGGCAGCACCTGGATCTTCTCATCTCAGACGCAGGGGGGTAGAGATGTCGACTGGGACAGGAGGAGACTGGAACAGGAGAGGAGGTGGGGCCACCCGCATAGTGAGCAACCATCACAGACAAACACACGTGGACGTGCATGTGAGCAGAGCTTCTATATGCACACAGACAAAGGGCTGGCTTATGGGAACTCTCTTGGATGCAATAACTTCCGCCTCTTCTCCTAATCCACTACACCTACAAAAGAGAAAGAAAGGTGTCACAGCGAACATACATACTGTATATGCAATAACAAAATAAGAAAACATACATACTGTATATAATAACAAAACATATATGTTGTATATGTAATAACAAAATAATAATAAAACATACATACTGTATATGTAATGACAAAAGTGCCCATTTTATCAGCTTATCACAATATGCTGTACACTACATTATATGCTTTATGCACTATACTAAAAGTGAAAAAAGCTTTCTTTCTTTTTTAAGACATTTCTGGAAACATGAATCAGTCTTCAAACATGAACCTGTGGTAAGTTTGACATACTGCACAATATCATTAGACACAACTTAAACGCTAGAATTGCTGCTTTAAATCTCATTGGCATGATATAGCTCTTCATCTACAAGCCAAGCTGGTGTGGTCACCAGCCTTCTCTGAAACCTCAAGATCTCCTAAACCCACTGATCCATTCACCAAAGGCTTCCACTCCCTGTTCAAGGGCCAGATATGGTACCAATTCTGGCTTGTTACATTTGGCAGAGAAACAGCTTCTAAATATAGGCCTGCTCCTCTACCTACCAGCACATTCTTGCTGCATGTGCAAGATGTCTAAAAATAAAATCTGAAAAAGAAAAACACTTCCTGGAGTTCATGCTCACTGCTGATGCAAAATACTGTGTCATGTTGTTGGATGATGGAATCAAACTGAATAGCTCTATTAATCACATTCAATACCATTGTCTACATTCACAATTTTAATTCACTGTATAGGACAAATAAAATAATACATTTATTTTCTCATTATAGAAAAAGATGAGGTGGAATTACACATTTTCAGCCATTACTGCTACCCATTAATATCGTCATTGGAAAGCAAGGAGGCTGTTAACAGAAATCAATACCTGGAGACCACACTGAGAGCAATGCATTGTACACTACTGACAGTTTATGACTTCACAACAGCCATCTGCTTCCCAGTCTCAGAGGACGGGCAGGGCTGGCCATGAAAACACTGGCGGAGCACCACACGGACGCTACTGTGTGCGACCTTGCGGAGTGCATCCCACTTTTCTCCACGGGCTGCGTCACCCCCACCCTCTCATTCAGCTCCGCCCATCTCTCCGTCTGGCTCTTCCTCGTCTTTTCAATGCCCCCTCTAACTTCCCTTATTCCTCATTCTGCAGTGCACTCTAAAAACAGGCTTCTCTGAGGATGTGAGAGCTGGCCCCATTAGTGATTTTGGAAGTGTGAGTGTGTGTGTGTGTGTGTGTGTGTGTGTGTGCGTGTGTGCACTCCCCATAATGTCCCTGAGGTACTTGTGTCCCTGTGAGCATGTGGAGGGCATATTAGGCCATTTGTCTAGCGTGTCACCCTCCCCTCCGGTTAAAACCTCAGCATCCTGACTCCAGTCCATGTCTGTGCGGCGCTGTCCTCACAGACCTCGGCTAGCTGGGCTATTTCGGTGAGAGCCGGACCCAAGTCCCGCCCACACCCCAGGGGCTGCTGTGTGTGACCAGTGTGAAACCCTCTCCTCTCTGTCTTCCTGCATCACCTCTGCTCCGAACTGTCAGCTGCTACATCATCACTTGGGGCCCAGAAACAAGTCCATCTAGTAAAGGGTAAGAGGCAGCCAGCCTGAGTGTGTCAGAGCCCAGAACAGTGTTTAACTGGCAGTTAGCCTGCTAGCCATGTCCCCTTGTTTATTGAATTCAAATCACTAGGCAGGATATGTGAGGATGCTATATGTTCAGTCATTTAGTCCGGCTAATGAAGTCTGAGTAACGTCAGCAGTGAGAAGTGCACCATTTCCCCTGTTAGGACCGGCCAATAATAGCATGTGGGACAAGCCTAAAAACAGCGATGAACTCTCCCACAAAGTCATTGCACAGGAAGACAACAGGACGAGCGACGAGCTCTCCCACAAAGTCACCGTACGGGAAGATGACAGGACCGAACATGCAATCTGACAGGTGCAAATCGCAGACAAAAGGCCTCCGCAAACCCACTGACAAAAGGCCTCCGCAAACCCACTGATAAAAGGCCTCCGCAAACCCACTGACAAAATGGAATGTACTGTAGTGTCAAAAATGCTTTACACAGTTGGCTAACCGGTAGATGTTAGCAAATATAATCAAATCTCACCAGTGGACATCAATATTGAAACTAATAGTGGAAAAGTTTCCTACAGAAGGTAGGGATTTCTAAAACAGTATCCTGAAGTAGTTTGTGTAACCCTCTAATCACAAATAATTATTTGTCCCTTAAAAGGTTAACCCAAAGTCACAGTAAATAAAAAGTCCAGTCACAGTAAATAAAAAGATGGCATCAGCTAATCTGTCTGAGTGGTTCCACTCCACTCCAGTGTAACTGGGAACTGGTGATAGATGGGGCAGAACTGTTTTAGCTGATTGCAAAAATGGTCTGTGGAATGGAACATGTCTGTCATGTTCTGGGTTATAGACTAAGATTTCCCTTGCTTTCGCATACAACTAACAGAACCAACAGATACAACTGGCAATAGAATTTGTGCTCTTGTTTTCTGCAAATATTTCATCATTATGGTCTCTTATTGATTCAAAATATTATCTTGAACATGATTGTTACTGATCAAAGAAAGATTGATGTTAAGTAAAAGAAGCAGAACACATTCCAGTTGCTGCTACTGGAAGCAACTGAATCCATGCATTTCCACAAAATTATTTTTGGAATCTGATCCCTTATCATACCTGTTCATTCATTACTTTCGTCGCCGAACTTATCGTGACTAAATTCAAGATGGCGTTGAACGGTAAAATTCCTTAAGGTACTGTCTGTATAAATCGTCTTGTAAATAAACTACCAGTGCTTTTTCAAAGTTCTCAATGTCTCGTTTTATATGTCAAGGCCCTCGGAAGTCTACCAATGAGGTGTTTGAGCCTCATAAATGGTGTAAAACAGTGATTTATTTGCATGGCTAGGCTGATGTCCGAGGCACCCCCAATGAAAAACTGTTGGTAGCATTGGCTAACTAGCGCCAGATTTCTGAGTGCAGGGGACAAGCCGAGATGAGCTTTGAGACATACGTTCACACTCGGGGCCAGATGTACTAACGCTTTTGCGCCCACTTCAGGCGTATATGTTTCGCAACGTGCATGTAAAATCATTGCGAGGTATGTACAAACAGGCCGCAATGATGTAAAAGTGCAAACTGCCTGACGCGGGAGCTGAAAGTTGTTCATGTCATACATATTAGACAGGTCATCTGCTGGAAACATTAGGCCTAGTTTTTGGTCAAAGTTTTCTCCATGGATTCCTGGTCAGAACCCCTATTGGAACAGATTAAAACTTGGGGCATGTTGAATTTTGTCCAAAAATCCAATATGGCCGCCGTATTCCAAAATGGCACATTTTTACACACTTTTTCCTATGCTATGGGGACATTTCCAGTAAAAACGGTCATTTTAGCAAAAAACTGTCCTTTTCAATCAAATACATATTTACAGAGGTTAACTGATGCTTTAAAACCCTAAGTATTTTTCTAACCATTTTCATAATTTTGTCAGATATTTGTCAAATATCATAAATAATCAAATTTCCTGCAAACATAAGCCTCTTACAGGTTAAATACAGTTCAAATACATTGGGTACCTTAACTTAAACAGATTAAAACATATGGCATTTAGACATTTTCCCAAAAACTCAATATAAATTCAATAATATCCTCAAAATTGTGAATTTTTGGGTCTACACTTTTGGCTAAGCTAGAGGTTTTTTCTATTAAAAACATTTTGACAAATGTTAATTGATATGAGAAACAAGATAGTTCCATAAAGGTGATGGAATTACAAAAAATACTATTTTATCACTCGGCTAGATATATTGTTACTATTACTAAATTAATGATAGTAATACTTAGAGCTGCTGAGATAAAATGACGTAAATCCAGCGATGGAAATGGTCTTAGTAACTACCAGTCTTTGCTATCATCTTTTCCATTCTCTGTTACACTTGCAAAAAATACATTCTATCAGAGCAAGATTGAGAGCGCAACTGACAGTAGAAAACTTTTTCAACTTTCAAGTCTCTTCTCAATCCTCCACCACTGCAATACTTCACTGTCAGCAGATGACTTTGCAAAATTTTCACTGAAAGTTCACTTCACCCTCCTGTTGTGTTCGTTTTATGTTTACTAGTTTTGTGTTCCTGGTGAAAAATGACAGCTGCATTATAACTTGTTATAAATACACAGTAACACACATTTTATTTAATGTTGTGATAGACCTTTGTATCAACTTGTGTTCTATTGGATATAACCCAGTTTTAAACTTCCATTTGGTATTTTGGCCTGCAGGCCTCACTGACCTGAGCTCATGCAAGTCAGAAAGGGGAAGATTCCATTGGGGAAAGTTTCCAATGGGGGCTGGCATAGAAGCAAAGAGGGGGAGTGAGGGTGTGTTTGTGTGTGTGTTTTAATGTACAGAAGTGCATATACAGTCCATCTGATCAATAAGTATGTGCCTGGAATCAATTTTATACACTGACCATTTTTTCACCCATTCATTTCTAATGGCCAATCATTTTTGACCGAAAATACACATGGGTATTCTATAAAACAGTTAAAAAAGTTAAATAAAACACTCAAATTGTTAAACAAAATATCAACATTTGTTTTGTGTGTTCAGAAGCCCTGTGTTAACATAGCCAAGAAGCCTCATGGTAGTGAGAATGAGTTAACAATATTTTTTAGAGAGAAGAATTGTCAATCGGTCATATTTGACTGCAAACACAACAGGATAAGTGCTCAGTTTGATGAGCCCATTAGGAGAGCTTTGCCTGTGAATTGTTGGACTCTACTGCTTCAGCAAAGTCATCCAACAACATGCCCTTTGGATCCTGTCCAATTCGTCCAATCCTATTCTTCTGCAGTCTGTCACACTTGGGGCAGCCGTGGCCTACTGGTTAGCACTTCGGACCTGTAACCGGAGGGTTGCCGGTTCGAACCCCGACCAGTAGGCACGGCTGAAGTGCCCTTGAGCAAGGCACCTAACCCCTTACTGCTCCCCAAGCGCCGCTGTTGATGCAGGCAGCTCACTGCACCGGGATTAGTGTGTGCTTCACCTCACTGTGTGTACACTGTGTGCTGTGTGTGTTTCACTAATTCACAGATTGGGATAAACGCAGAGACCAAATTTCCCACACGGAATCAAAAGAGTATATATACTTATATACTATACTTATACACCTGCTGTTCTACCAGCAATCATGCATGTGTTTAATACTACTACACTCAGTTCTGGAATAGTTCACTATCATATATCTATATATCATCTACATATCATAACCTCATCACAGGTGTGCCATAAGGATCAGTATTAGGGCACTATTTACACCACTTCCTTGGGTGAGACCATTCACTCCCATGGATTTGACTCACTGCTATGCGGATGGCTTTACCTGTCTTTACCACCTGAGGACTGTTTCCCATCAGATTTCTGCATGCCTGATATTTCCGTCTGGATGACAGACCGACTTAAAAACTGAGCTTTTGGTGTTTCCAGCTAAAACAGCTATTACCCAACAGATTAACATCCAGCTTGACTCCTCTTCACTGACCCCAACTAGATTGGCACGTAACTTTGGCGTCATAATTGATGACCGACTTAATTTCTTTGAGCATGTAGCCTGAATTGCAAAATCGTGTTGGCTTGTCCTTTACAACATTAGGAAGATCAGACCTTATCTGATACAAGATTCCACACAACTTCTTGTGCAGGCCATGGTTATATCCAAACTGGACTATTGTATTTCACTGTTAGCTGGCCTGCCTGATTGTGTAGTAAGATCGTTGCAAATGATTCAGAATGCTGCAGCATGCCAGGTCTTCAATCAGCCAAAGAGGACACATGTAACTCCTCTCCTACTCTACCTTGACTCCTTATAATAGACCTTGGCCTATAGGACACTTACTGGATCTGCTTACGGCTATCTCAATTCTATGATCCAGCTGTACATCCCCAACCACTCACTGGGGTCATCTGATGAGCATCGGTTGTGTGGACCAGCCATAAATGCTAGATCAAATTCAAGACTCTTTTCCTCAGTGGTTACTCGTTGGTGGAATGAGTAGCCCAGTGCTCTCCTTCCTGTGATAGTTTAGGCCCAAAATCCCACATTTTGGGGATATTATTGAATTTATTTATTTTTGGGCTTTTTTATGCCTTTAATGCGACAGGATAGTGGAGAGTGATAGGAAGTGAGTGGGAGAGAGAGTCGGGGTGGGATCCGGAAAGGACCACGGGGGAATAGATAGATAGATAGATAAATAGATACTTTATTGATCCCCAGGGGAAATTCAGCAGCATACAGACAACACAAACACATTCTTTAACAGCAGAAAGAGTAATTAAAGTATATAATATAAAAACACAACTAAGCAATAAGGACAGTAGAAGATAAAGAATATGCTAAATATACTAAAATACAAATTATACTAACTAACACTTAATCTAAATCAATTCTAAAAAACAGTATCCACATAGTGGGTGATTAATCAATCAAGAGGAGCTTGCAATGACTGAGGCAGGGACTGAGCCTGTGATTCTCTGTGCATAGTAAGGTAAGATAAGGTAAGGTGCTCTGTGTGAATGAGTGTCATGGTGATAGTGGTCATGGTGATAGTGCAAATGAGTAAGTTCAACAGTGCAACAATGCAGAAATAAAGTAAAGTAAAGTCTATATATCTTTATATTTAACTATTTTAAGAAAAGGTATAAGTGTGGCCACAGTTCGGCTGTGGCATGGAGGGAGGGGTTATGCATATGTACTAATGTGCTAATATAGCACGCAAACAGTGAGGCAGAAGACAGTGGTAAAAGTGGCTAGTGGATAGACAGTATTAAAAACATGGAGGGGGTGAAGAGGCAGACAGACTATGCAGAGAAGTCTATCTCTCCTCTTCCCTTAAGTGAAGCATTGAACCCGGGTTGCCGGCGTACGGTGCAGGTGCCCCAGCCAGTTGCGCCGCGGCTGGGGCCATATTATTGAATTATATTGAGTTTTTGGGAAAATATCTAAATGCCATATGTTTTAATTTGTTTGAGTTAAGGTACCCAATTTATTTGAACTGTATTTAACCTGTAAGAGGTTTTTGTTTGAAGGAAATTTGATGATTTCTAATATTTGATAAAAAATTATAATTTTTTTAATGATTTAAAATTGTTAGAAAAATACTTAGGGTTTTAAAATCATCAGTTAACCTCTGTAACGATATGTATTTGATAGAACAGTTTTTTGCTAAAATGACACTGTTTTTACCAGAAATGTCCCTGTAAAGGAGTGTGTGTCCGAGCAGGTGGAGAGAAGACTCCAAGAAATCCAAGTGCCAATTACGACTTTTATTATTATTATTTACTAGTAGGCTACCAGCAGGTTTAAGTGACAAACAATTCACAAACAAACACTGGACAAACAGAAAACAAAGATAGGACAATGCCCACGCTTCTAGGGCCCTGTTATAGCAACAGTACTTACGTCCTCTCTCGTCAGAGACGCATCTCTCTACTAAAGCAACCCCAGGCATTAAATAGCACTGGTCACAACTAGAGATGCACCGATTGCAATTTTCTGGGCCGATACCGATTTCCGATTTTTCATAGAGTTTGACCTGCCGATACCGATTTTAGCCGATTCCGATTTCATTTCTTCTAACCATTTTACAGCACACACACAAATAGTTATTTTCTATCTTTTCTTTGATAGAACATGTTAATATAGACGTGTAATCAACTTATCAATGATGAAATGGCTGTTAAAAAATGGAACCGTGAGCAGACAGATTCTTTTTCAAGTCTAACTTCAGATGCAGTAGGCTATCAAATTATGGATTAAGTTAAGTTATGGAACACCCATTTTATGCTTCTCACATCCAATATCCAACTAAAGATTTAAGAACAATTTTCATGATACATTTGAACATTCTACCATGTAACATATTTTCATATGCATTGATGAATTTATGGGAGGGCGAGGGAAAAGTGGTAGCAGCCTAGGCTATCACGCAAACACAGGGGAGAAGTGCTAATAGCGATTAGGTGCTCCACCATATGAAAACAGTGCACGTCTGTTTTGCGGTGAAAAAATTAAATCCAAATTCCGGTTAAATGCATCAATTAGGCTATAGAAACTTTCAGAGACGACTGATTCAGTATTCAGAGCATCAGTTTTCTTCATTGTAGGCTACTATGTCAAAAGCAACTTTAACGTTTGTTTGCGTTTCTAATAGGCTATCGTTTGTTCACTTTCACGGCATCCACTTCTCAATCTGCTAGACTTTAGACTAGTATTTTAAGGCATAGCCGCAGTCTACGTGCAGTAAATAGTTAGAGTATTTTTTTTTTTCAGTGGAGTAGAACTACTAGGGCTACTGTATGTCGCTGCTTGTTGACATCTTTGATTATTTTTAATATCGCAGTCGTTTATCTCCGTTCAGCAGGCTTGTGGTTCAGCTGTGGGCACGCAATTAGCGGCAGTGACGGGCGGTGATGAGCGATGTTTACGTAGCCTAATGAAGTGACAGCTTAGTAAATTCCACGCAGTAGGCCAATGGTAAAGCACAGCGTTTGCTGCATAGAAAAACTCACTAGCCTATTAGCGCTTTCTTTGTAGCCCTACATCCAGCCCTGAGTGTTGGCCTGGTTGCTAGCTTCTTCAAACTTTGCAAACTCAGCTGGGTGTTGTTACAATTGCGGGCGCGCGAGTGTATTTGACCGCATAAAATCGGCATGTCTCAGACTGACCGTCCGGTCGCCGGTCATGGCCGATCACGTGAAAATCGTCCGATTCCGGTCACCAGCCGATCTATCGGTGCATCTCTAGTCACAACCAAATCACGGTCACAATTCAATTAACATTTTGAAACAATATTTCATCTCTTAGAAACCCTTGCGCAGCACAATACTCAGAATCTTTCTTGTGCATTAACAAAAAACTGCGCTTCCAAAAGAAAACAATGAAAAGACAAGTTTGTCACAAACACCCCTACGCTTAATGAGCTTCCCTCACGGAGCACTTCCAAACATTGAAAAGTTCTTCGCCATTCTGCAAACCGCTTGCCCCCTGTACACGGAAGGCCGCCATGAAGACTGGTGAGAACAGTCGCTAGTACAGCATTAACATGCAATGACAAATTTAAGAAGTTACCCTAAGATGTTATGTGCGCGCTTGCAACCCCCAAACTGCGTTGATGTCACGCTATGCAAACAAATACCTTCCAGCACTTTTACCGATAAACAAATCTTCCATTCCTAATTCCCTTCACCACGCATCCAAACATTCAGCCCTCCGTACATTCATTCATTCACATGATATTGGCCTGGTACAAATTACATTGTCCACAATCATGCCAATCATCCCCCCAGATCATATTAATTTAAAATGTCTCGTTTTGTTTAAATGTTCAGTCTTATTGTCCATACCGTGTCGGGAGATTTGTCAGATCAAGTGACAGGCGCACTGCGCTCTGTCACAGTCCCCATAGCATAGCAAAAAGTGTGTAAAAATGGGCCATTTTGGAATACGGCGGCCATATTGGATTTTTGGACAAAATTCAACATGCCCCAAGTTCTAATCTATTCCAATAGGGGTTCTGACCAGGAATCCATGGAGAAAACTTTGACCAAAAACTAGGCCTAATGTTTCCAGCAGATGACCTGTCTATATGCATTCATAGGAGGATCCAGGGGAAAGTGGTATGTACAAAGACTGCTCCTCAAAGCGCACGTCTATTCTGCGCCTAAATACTTCCTCCTTGTAAAAGCAGGTGTTAATCCAAATTGCAGTTCAATGCGTCACAGTTTACACTAAGGATTGATAAATACGACGGAAACTTGGGTCTGTCAGCTTTCGCAATCTGCGGTTTGTCCATGACGCTGATAACGCTACGTTCGCAAATGTACGTACATCTGGCCCTTGGTATCATGTTTCCACACACTTTAGGTCAAAATCACACCGAAATTCTCCTTTAAGGACATAAAAGAAAAAGTATTTCTGACCTTTAAAGCCCAAATTCAGCAAATGACAGCATCAAGCTGACTTGAGCCCCATCTCTGACGCCAGCCGTGCCTCATTAGTCATTAGAGTCGAACATCAAAGACTGAACACAGACGCTGGGGAACATGGGGAGAGGCCCAGGGGTTCAGGTGCTGCGTGGTCAGACCAGGGGCTCTCTGATCAGCAGAGAAGCTCCAGAAACACTCTGGACCGGACACTCGCTCTGTCCACTGCCTGTCACATCGTGCTGTTGATCTGTGACCCCACTCTCTCAGTGGTGTGTTAGCACAGAGCTTTAGAATTCTGCTCACGCACAAAAAGCTCAAGACAAAGTAACATGAAGCGAATGTGAAATGACTTTGGATGAAAAAAAAATATGTACAACAAAAAAACCCCAGTTCAGTTCAATTCAGTTTCAGATTTTTTCCCATAGATTAGAGCTGAATCCAATCCAATGAGTTCATTATATTTATTATAATCACAGGGTCAAATCACCAAGTTTTACAAGTTATTAATGTAAGTATGCAACAACAGAGTACACATTCTACAGCCTACATATGATACCTCTCCCTATGAGGATCTTTTAAGATTTTAAACACAAATGCTGACCAGTTTGACAGACATATTTCACACACAGGAGAGCATCCTTCCTATCAACAACCAAGTGAAAACATAAAAATAATCAACACCTACCTCAGGGTCACTAAATGATCACTTGCTCCCTCCCATCTCTATGCAGCGTCCCAAGAAGTACCTCGAGGGAAAGGGGAAAACTCTCACATACAATTCTTCCAACTAGGCCCTGAAACAGCAGGAAATCCCCAGAAGGCTGTTCCTCTCTCCCTCTCTCTCTTTTTTTGTTTCTGTCTTTGTCTTTCTCTCTCTCCCTCTTTCTTTTTGTCCAATTCCCTTCCCTCTTCTTGTCCGTAAACCAAACCAATCTGCTTCTGTTGGCTCATTCCACAATGCCTTGTTACCATAGCAATTATTTGTTTAAACACTCAGATGAATAGACCATTCCCCATGTCAATCACCTTAGCATCCCCACTGCGCTCAGTCTGGAGTGGGCCAGAACGAGGCAGCTGAACACTCAAACTGCATCCCTGTGATTTGGACTCCTTTTAGCCCCCAGATGTCTTCTTGGATTAGCCCCCTCTAATTGACATTCATTTCTGTCCATGCATGACCTTATTGTGCCACTGCAGATCACTGTAGGACATTTTCAGGAGGACACAAAAAAATTACAGATGCATACTCATATTAGACAAAATGTCTGATACAAAATGCATCAGTGCAATAAAAGTTTTAACTGATACTGCCATACTTCCCCAATTATTATAAAAACTATTCAGTAAATACACAAATGTGGCGGCATGGAAGAAAACTAGGGATGCACCTATTGTGAAATTCTGGGCCGATACCGATGAATAAACAAACAATTTGGCTGATAACCAATGCTGATATTGATATTTTTTCTTTGTTTATTTACAGGGTTTTTTGTCGATTATACCCTTTAGAAGAGTGAAAACACAAATATTCATAGGACAACATTTATTTTAAACATTAGCCACTGCCATCGGTAAATGTCATATAAATTTGCCGATAGCCGATATAAGTAAAGGCCGATATTGGCCGATATATCGGTGCATCCCTAAAAAAAACACGTGTGATTGCATTTGACAGAGCCGTACTGTATCTCATCATTTGGGTGGGTTTTGGCTTAATTTGACAGTGTTACTGTTTCTTATCATATGGCCAGGTCTTGGCTACAGAAAATCAGAAGGGATTCTCTGTGCTCATGCTGACGCAAAGATATCACAGACTTCATGGTTGCCAGGGATACAAGCATTGAATCTTTTGCTATAGAAACCATGTATGGAATGGTTTAGTCACAGGTTAAGAGAAAAGAGACAGAGAGAGAGAAAGAAAGAGAGAGAGATGGACACACAGGAAAAGACAGTGTGTGTTTATGAGTGTGTGAGTGCCCTAGAAGAGACAAAGGCACTGACGTCATGTGAGGGGATGCAGTAGAGTTGGAGAAGGTGGAAGAGCAGGAGACATACAAGTGTGTCAGAGACATGATATATGGACACATCCAGGTTCCTCCTAGCCACAGGAGTTATGGTCATGGCTGGTCAGTCAACCGAAACAAGTGGTGATAAAATACTATGGCCATTTGTGTCTCAGGAAAAGAGGTTAAGATAAAGATTGTTGAGAGACAAAAGATTGAGAGATAAAAGATTGTTGAGAGATAAAAAACAAATCAGGAAGACAGGAGCCGGGATGAGCCAACGAGAGTGTCACAGACTCAGTCAGGTGCTGATCCATCAGGAGGCAGTGTGCATGCTGTGAGGCTGTACTTTTAATTAGGCCACAGAGGAAAACATGCAGAGCTTCACACTGCCTGAGCACACAACCACACGCTGCCTTAAACAGACACAGTGACCCCCTTCCCAATCCACCACTTCACAACCAGAACATAAACATACCAGCATCCAATAGGAGAAAGCCTAAACTTGAGTACACAATGTCTCTATTGTGACAAATGGTGCTGAAAAACAAAACAGAAAGTTCTAGAGGACAGGACCTTAAAAGTGGTGACATTATCTTTGGACCACATTCTCAATAACTTCACAACTGAATGTCGGAGTGGACATAAGCCAGGGAGCTTGTCAAAATGTTTTGTCCCAGAGGACGTTACTGTCTCTGCTGTCTCCTGTTGATCTGTCGAGCTTCACTGGGCCAATTATCCTCCATTACACATGGATCATCACATGTTGAGAACCCCAGGGGGTATTCCCATAAAACACAGCCTGTGCAAACGGCCCCAGCCCACCCCAGCCCAGCTTCCACTGGCCCAGCACTAATCTATGCATGCAGTAATGTGTAGCAAAACCCATTTAGTTAATAAAACAACCACCAGCATTGTTTAACTCTCAGAATGATTATCATTGCGAGTTTGCTAATCAGAATGCTTGATGTAGAACTCTAACAATAAACATATTTGGTTTTGTAGAAGGCCATGGTCCTGGGATGTCTATAGATTGTGCTGGACTCCAGGAAACTTGAGATAAATTGAGAAAACTTATTCCAGATAAATTGAGAAGACAAGGATTCTGACCTCCAACTGGGAAAAAGTTGTTTAAAGACCATTATTTAGTAACATTATTAGGTGATATCATAATCACTGTATTCCTGACATCCCTCTCTCTTACAAAGGGAAATAGCACTGGGACAACCTAAGCATAGACATGATTCACTAATTCCTAGCAATCTTAACACAAGTGAGACAAGCAGTGAATACTGACATTTGGAATCCAGCGTCTATGTTCTTGATAAGACTTAATTTGTATTCAAGTAAATTACAGAAAAACATATATTATGGCCTATTGGCCAAAAAAAAACAGAGACTAACAAGTGGGGGAAAAAACAGTCATGATATGATGGTGACACGTTGACCCTACACATGAAGTCATTCTCCCTGTCTGAACATGAATGGTGTTGAGCCACTGAGGAACACAGCCACATTTGTTGCCCCACTGGTGCCTTTCTTGGGCCCAACTCAAGCGTGGTAAAGCATTTCATAACCAGTTCACATGAAGCAGATAAGGCCAATATGCTTCGGAAAACCAAACCGTGCCCTAACCAATGATGCAGAAAATGATCCTCATGCAACACTGTTTTCATATGGCGGTGTCTATTATGGACACTTCCCCACAGGAGTCAATTCTAAGGACTGACCACAGTGATGTACAGCTCCCTCCAGGACACCCTGGGAATCAATGCTGGTAATGTATGTCCCCATTAGCCTTCACTTAGCGCAGGACAATCTCCTTCACTGCCCGGCAGCACAAGTTAGTTGAATGCATAAATAGCTTACTTAGGGTAGCTGTCTTGGTAAAAGTGGTGTGCCCAAATAATATGCAAAAATATCAGTTCAGCATAGCCTTTTACATTGTCTTCAGGGGAATACACTTTGCCTAAAAGCAAAGCATCCAGCAAAGACATTTTCAAAAGCTTAAACTCTAACATGGATAGGATCAATAGTTGAATATGTAATGGTTAACAACATTGAGGTAACTACCATGTAAGGCACATCTGTGATGGAGAAGGCAGTGTCCATACACCTCATACTGGACTAGAGCTCAGACAAAGGCTGTTCAGGCTTCTCACTACTGAGGCACTGTCTGGATAGCTGGGCTAGAGTGGTGGGACACACCCCTTTCTAGTCACTCTCCCAATTCGTAGCAGCACCAGTCATCCAGACAAAGGCTCAGTCATATCCTGGCCAATTACGCCAGGCTTCCCTGACCAGACATTACACATCACTGCCTGTGGCACAAATCAAGTCAATGAGTGCGGCTGTCATCCTGATACCGGTGTCCCATTGAGCTTAGACTCGAAATGTCAGAAGAGCAAAAGCTTCAATGAACTGTCTCTGTGGTTGTCCTTAACGCTGAGGCGATTTGATGGGAAACATGATATTGAAAGGGAAAAGAAAGGAAAACAAACAAGGCATAACAGTTTTGTGTATTGACGATTCCTTGTGATCGATAGAGATATCAGATGCAGCAGACCCTCAATGACTTTGGATGTAAATAACACAATCTCTCATTACAGAGATATAATGTAATGAGAGATAATGCAGGAATAACAGCTCAAGACAGAATTCAGAGCAATCAATGCCTTGAGCTCAGGCACACACTGGGAAATGCTGCCAAGGGAATTGCATGCCGTCACATTTCATCTTCTATATGTACAAACAAAAGGTTGAATGTTGAACTCTTAACACCAGGAGGCAATGTGCAGACAAAGCAAAAAAACATGAATATTTTTCACTAGAAAAATGATTGTTATAAAACAGTGTACTAATTCATTATTAATGTATTTCATTATTCGCTGAAAAGGATAGTCTACTAATCTTTGAATCTATTGAATCATTAATTAAGATAATACAAATAATTCTGTGGACAGAGATTGGGCTCACAGTACTTCATCTGGCGCACTACTGTTCGGCCCATAGGAATGTTTAGCAGTTCATAGTACAGGCCTGCTCCGAATTCAACAATGGCTGACTGCTGATTCAAAACTGACTAACCACTGTTTACGGACATGGCAGCCATTATTTTCTCATGCTCTTACTAAACATGAAGCTAGTTTGGGTTCTTTAAAGCATTTTAATTCTATTCAATGATGCTGTGAGACACTGATGGAACATATTTTTGCCTTAACAGTTCTGCCCTGGGGCAAAGAGAGGAGCACACTGTGGAAGAAAATAAATTCCCACAGTGCTGTTGTGCTATACACAAAATCAACAGCTATTTTCCCCCAGAACAATTACAGTGCAAACATGCTGACAGATACCATCTTATGCCGTATTCAGCATCAATATGTAATTTACAGGTAACAGGATTCTACAATCAAAGTACTTTTTGGCTGGAGATAGGCCCTTGTTGAAATCATTTATGACAGCATAACATCACAACAGGAGCACTGCATGTTGACATGCTAACCTGTTCAACTACATAAAATCCAATCATTGGGCGAATCTTCACCCCATACCGGTGGGGTTATCAATGCTAAGGGCGCCGAGTAAGGCCGGCAGCATTAGCTATTCAAACTGTAACGCGATTAGATTACAAAGATTTGTGCGTTATTTAGGATTATCGACAATCTATACTGTCTCGGGACGATCGACAATGTACCCTTCATTTCAGTAAATTGTTTTACATAATGTATTTGCGCGAGATGCAATAGCCCACCTAATCCACGATGGAAACCGGTGCAGGTCTCACTGCATGCTGCAGACTTAGCTAATTTAGACGTGCATTTTTACGCAAGTCAAAACAAATGTAACGATGCAAACTCTCTCCACAGTTCGCAGTTTGGCCATTCCTCAGGCCGATAGAAATAGAGACGATTTGAGCCCGGCAGCACTGCCAGCCATCATTTTTCACCATTTCCCTACATAACGGATCCGAGTATAAGTGTCGTTACCTCTTCTGCAACGTTTCACAACCATAGCTTAGTATTTGAAGGCGACTGCACTGTTACTCTATTAAAAAAATATGCGATCCATTTGTACTGCCATACATTACAAACATGCGTAATTGTATTTTGAAAAGCGGCGCTTCTCACCTCGCAATTTTCTCCCCATTTTTCCTCCTGAGCCAAGGAACCGCTCCAGCATTGACGTCACGCGCACCACTCTGCAGTAGACTGTATGCGCGCCTCCGCTGTGAAGGCGTGTAGAGGGAAGAGGAGATGGGAAACAGGCAGGGATGTGCTGCCTCCACGGCAAGACAGCCGCAAGACCGAATACTACAGCTGAATACAGCAGGTATTGCTCAGACAGGGGTTCAGACTCAGAGGTAACATGCTCTTAAAACATAACACATTTGTTCATGGAAAGGTGATCGAGTTGGCGCTCCGTGACAATTGTGCGCTGGCTGGTATGACTAGGAAATCGCCACGGTGTGTGGAGGGAGTAGAACACTGTCCAACTTGTGCATTTACGCTAAATAGGCCAAACAACATCTATGTAGAAATTGATGGCGACAGAAACCTCCAAGAGGCTACCTTCCCAAGATATATTAACTTCATTAATCCTTGAAAACATGGGCTGCGTTACAGTAGCCACAAAAACGTTTCGTTAAAATATACAAATATACAATCTTTTTTGTACATTACATGTTTAGTGTACTAAGTAGCCTACAATGTAACATAAAAATGAATATAACTAAAGTCTAGGACGGAACTAATACCTTGCATGGACAGTGGCCGTATGAGGAGGGGTCAACTCTCCTGGCCCAAAGTAGTCATTTCACAGGGTTATGCAGTTGGCAGGAACAACTGGCCGTGTCACAGAAAAGATAGAAACTCTGCTTTTTGACGAGGTCATGGCTGGAGATGTCAGCTTGTCCAGTTGTTTGTTACATTTTCTGATGCTGCCGCCCAAGCACCCAGTTTCTGGTCCCTCTTAAGTTTACAACCATCTTTCATGGCCATATTCAAAAGCAGGTGGTTGTTCCCACACCACTCCAGGTGGTCTGCCAGGTCCCTGTTATCAGTCTGCTGTCCACCACTGATACACCTGTCCCTACCACTGCAAAGTTGTGTCAAATAGTCTGGATGACAGGACTGTGACTGTTTGAGGTGTAGAGGCCAGGTGAAGAGGAAAAGTGAAGAGTGTTGTCCCAAGTGGTGCATCTGTGCTTCTGACCATCAGAACCAGTGGTTTTCTAGAGGATTGTTGTGCCTCTGACCATCAGAACCACTGGTTTTCTAGAGGACTATTGTCTGTGGCTTGTGGCTGTTAGGAGGTGTCTCCCAGAAACAAAAAGCTTTTGTACATTGCAATTGATAGGTGGCAATAGTGATACGGTTGGGTGTTAAAATTGTACATGCACAAACCACATTTGTGTTTCTAGGACCCTGTTAATGGGAAGGGTTGGGCAGGGGACACAGATGTTTCACAAAGGTTCATATCACAAGAGCACCATTGGTAAATAAAGTATACACCACCATTGTTCCACAGACATGTGCAGTATATCTGTGGGTCATTTTGTAGGACTTTGGTCTAAATGTGGATTAGAACAATTAGTACACAATCTAAAATATTCTGAAACAATCCGATGCCTTGTGAGGTTGAGTAGATAGAATTTAAAGTAGTAGAGTGGATTACAATAGACAACAGCACATGTGAGTGGTGCTTTAATCAGGCTGTGGGTGGGTTTTAGAAAGAAAGGAAGAAGCCTTCTTTACACCCATCACAAAGACCACAAAGTGTACATCTGGCCCACGAGACTACAAGTACTTGAAATGTTCTTCCGCAAACTGTCCAGTTGACTTTGATGCCAACTCCACTGATCATCATTATGGCCAATGTGGCCATGCCAAACAAAATCTGTTTGTTAGAGATGGTCTGGAAGCTTGTAAACATCTACAGCTGGTGAGCTAGCATGTTCTTTGTTCAGGCTTTTTCAATATCTTGTTGTTCTGCAATCAGTGTTATCAAAAGTGAAAATCAATGTGTAGAACTGTTTTCACACTCCACACATTTGATGTTGTGTGTTGTTCCACGCACCCTGTGCCCCATATCCTCTTCAGGCAGTATTCTAGCCGTACACTCTCCATCCATATTTGACTGAACTGAATAGAGATGGGACACTACAGACATATTGTACAGAAAGCAAGAAAGAACAGATGCTGGACTGCAAGTTACTGACATCTTGCCATTTGGCCAAAGACTTGACGGAGACTAAAACCATTTTGAATGATGTCCTCCATTACTACCCTCCTGTGGTCTGAAGCAAACAAAGTTGGATGCTTCTCATCTGCACACAAACTTGTGATTGCCAATTCATTCAGCATTCACATACAATATGTCATAGGCTACTCTTGGCACTTGCTGTCTGCACATTGCGCTTGGTAATGATTCCCATGAGACATCAATCTTTTCTCTCCAGCTGTTTGAATTGGTTGTGATGTACATGCAGTGAAATCTTTGCGATTACTACACAGAGGCATCCTCTCTTTTATTGAGTCTTATTGTATTTAGGTGACACCCAGCAACACCAATAATCAGGGCTTATTTGCCAAGATGTATAAGAAAGGCTATGTGACTATGGGCTATGTGAAAGCCACTATGTGGCTTTATGGTTTTACATGTTTGTTCATTCTGTATGTGTGCATGTGTGTATTCCAAGGTGTACAGTAATGAGAGCTGATATCTGGTGATGATACATGGCCCCTTTAGCAGCAGGCCACATGTCCACTGCATCTGCATGGACATAGCTGCAGGTGCGCTCACATGTGGCAAATGACCTCCAGACTAGGTGATAATCAGGAGGACAGACAACGCCACTCTGTGGACAGAGCATGTTACTGCAGATTACTCCAGTTTGTACTCAGTTAAATGCTTGTTAGTCTAACATGGTAGTGTCCAACAAACGATGGGGTTGAGGCTGTCATCTGTCATTTTAAATGGACATGAAATTATGTCACCAAGAGCACTTCATCTGTTAGATTTCCAAGGAGTACAAAGCCATTTGCTGTAAGATGAGTGCTCTTCCTGATGGAAATGAACCATACATAGTTTTGATGACACTGCTTATATCAGCTGGACAAAATGAGAAGGGTATAGTTTGTTGACTCACATTCTATGAATTATCTCAGTGCTAAAGACTACAGAGCTGATTTGTTGCTTTTAATGGGAAGACAGGAGAACTGTACAGTCACATGTTTACTTTGCTATTTGTGGTATGTTGATTCAAAACAGCAGTTTTTAGTATACTGACATTATGTTTCTGGGACAGACAGTATATCTGAGGAAGATTAAAAGAGAGAGAGAGAGAGAGAGCCTGAATTAGACTGGAAGAAAAGCTAAGTCTGTCACTAATTTAAAACTAAATTCTTCTGAAAATATACATTACATTTTAATATAACGCAGTGCCGATAAGCTACAGCTGAAAGATTTTGAATGCAGTCTAATGGGGTGATGAGCTTATTTTGTTATGTTGATTTTTTAATGGATATACAGTAAATGACAATAAATTCCCAGTCACAAGTAGTGCATAATATCTCATTATTACCTTTTAACAGTACGTCTGCATTTGCCAGTTTTGTATTGCTGTCACAAATGGCATTTCTGTTAAATGATTGCTGTGTGTCCCAGATCTTCTGGTTGAATTGTTCCTCCATTGGTGATGACATTGAGGCAGCAGATCAGGTCAGCAGACGTGCCCTTGAGCTGCTCTGTTTTATCACACCAGGACACCTGCCTGCTCCCTGTCCAACAACACAACACAATCTCTCTCTCTCTCTCTCTCTCTCTCTCTCTCTCTCTCTCTCTCTCTCTCTCTCTCTTTCTCTCTCTCTCTCTCTCTCTCTCTCTGTGTCTTCAGTGAACAGAAACAGGCAACATTGCATTTATCTGACTTGTTACATATGTAGTCCTTCTACAGACAAAGCCTCTAAAGTCTAAGCCCTTTAATCACAGATTTTCTGTTGTCTATGGGTCTACACAAATGTGAAATGGGTATAATATTTCATACATAGAACCCAAATTACCATTGATTGCTAAGAAAGGAAATGAGTCCATATCACAATAAAATATCCCTACCTATAGTTGCCGATGATCCATCTTTCTCTCTGAGCAGCTTTTATCCTTTGAGTCAACCCTAAATGATTTCATCTCCCTTTTGCTTTGGCACTTTGGGTTGAACTGCCCTCATGCATTGTTAATTTACTTCAATATTTTATAAGTGGATTTCATGGCAGTGTTCGAGGCAATGCCCTGGCTTTTCAGGAAAGCTAACCCAGCAGGGGTGTGTATCAAAGCCACACAAACTTCCCCATGCCCCCATGTCTCTGCTCTGCTCAAAAGCCAACCTCCACATTTACCAATGTTCCTAATGGCAGCAAACTGATAATTGCCGTGACTCCACTGTCCTGTGCATGGGATTTCATAGAGAAAGGTAATAAGAGTTCATGTGGTTTAAAGTAGGTCACCCACTGCTCATCGGTAATACACAAACCACACATCCCAGAGACACACTAGTCACACCTCTAAACATAGCTTTCTTAGAGATTTCCAGAAAACCTAATCATGTGCTCTGGTTTAACAAGCATGGTGATTAAATTTATAATTCCCCCAAGTAGTTGAGAAAGACTAAATTAGCTCAACATACAGGCTCTCATGCCTTAACCCAAAATCAGTCGCATGTGTCAAGGATGACAGGCTCACTATGAGGTAATTACTGCCCTACCTGCTGTTTTTGTCATTTGATTGGCTGCACTCTGTGTTTTGCTGTTTGTCTGGCTGGCTCACGAAAAAGGCATACGGTGAGGATATTATTAGTCACCATTCACTTAGCAACCACAGCTAATACAGAAGTGATATTTCAGCACAATGTAGTAATTTTGTCTAGGTTATTTTAGCTCTTGTCACAATGATGGCTTGACGAAGTAAGGACAAAAAAGGGCCATTGTCTCTCTCTTGAGAGACTTCATTTATCTCTATTCATCAATCCAGCACTAATGTTTTCTAGGTGTTGTTTTTTTGTTGGTAGTTAGATTTGGGATTTGAACTTATGCCCAGGCTAGAGGCTCTTGGCTAAAGAAACTGCTCAAGGTAAAAATGGGTAATTTGAATCACTTGTAGAGACTAAATCTAACCAACAGGGGGCAGCATGAAAGTAGAATGTTAGGGGCGTCCAACACTTTGAAAAGATCTAAATTATAGCCTCCAGAAATGCACATTTGTACTGAAGACTGTACACAGTTTTGCTTTAAAATATTCATCAACAATCAGTCAGTAAAGAACTATTTTCTGTAGTGATTATTTTCAAGCATTTTCATAGTCACCACTTCTAATGTTATATACCGGTAATGTGTTTATAATACGTAAGTTATATACAGGCCTACTATTGAAATTACTGTCAGTCTTAAAGTATAATGAATTTGTTGAGCTGCAAACAAGAGATGCAAGACTATTGAGAATATTGAGAATTTACAGTAGACCACTATAACTATATGATAAAAAATATAGTTTCTTCAGATTTCATACAACATTATGCATCAATTTAACAATGTGGCAGAGGGTCACACAATATGACTAGGGAATAAATTTCAACTTACATTTAACAGTTTCTGTTAATTGTCAACAAGTCAACTGTTAGTCCAGGAAATGTGGTGAAAGAGTTCTTTGAGAGTAATGCGAGGGCAAAACAACATGAAATAATAAAGTCAAGTTCAGTAGCATTCATGCCAATTGAATACCTCAAGTGGTCATTAACAACACTAAGTGGATGGAATATCAACAAAACAGAGGTGAAAGGCTCTATAATGACAAGCACATTGTGTGCATACCAATTCAGCCGAGACACAACATGACTAAAACGCTGAGGAAATTCAAGTGATTCTTCTCCCACAGTGGAATGGCTTGAAATCCTTCCACTCTGTGAGTGAAGGGTTGAAACCCCTACAGGTAGCAAGTCGCCCCGACCTCACTGCAGTGAATGGCTGGCTTGCCATTATCCCGCTGTGAACATGACAATTAAAATGGCTGCAGAACTTTAAATCTTTTTTACGCAATTCAACAAAACGTTCTAATGAGACTACAATGAATGGTGATCAGGCACCTCACCATTAATGACAAAGCCATGCTGTAATTATGAAAACCCAGGCACAGTGATGACAGTGATAATATAAACTGCAGCATTCTTAGCTTCAGCCATGGACGTTGCCATAGTAACAGAGTATGTCTTATCAAGTATGGCTCTTGTGATTTTTTTTTTCCAGCTGAACTTATTTGTGCTTGCAGTGTAGGTATAACAACAGGCTGTTGAATTGTTGCATTCATTTGCATATTAATAGTGTTAACTACCATTGTGTGTTAATTTAACCCCTGGAAGGGGTCTCATCAAATGGCTAACACAGTGCCTGAGCTTGGCTATATATAGAGGCTTTTATGTAAATGGTAAAATACACTTATAAACTATAAATAGGCATAGAGTATAGAACATCACTCTGGGATGAATATCAATACAATTACAATGGATTGTTTGAAGTAGGCTACTGTACTGTCCTTCATGTAAAGGAATTCAACAGGAAGTAAGGGTTTTCAGTATAAGGTTCTGTCATATTTGCAGGTTCATTCTGAAAATATTTTAACATTGTTGTGGCATGTAGTTACCACTCAGATAAGCACATTAGCAGAATAATGTTAAACACTATACGGTATCTGTACTCAGACAACTGTATTGTTGCTGCTGGCCTTGAAGTAACAGAATAATAAAAACCAAAGATGAATTACAGTGGCTTGATTTATTTGGCCTCATGCTGCACTGCTGCAACTGGTTTTAGCCTCTGTGTTGGACGGATGGAGCCTTTTCCCCATCCACGTCTCTGTGAAGCTGAGATTGTCTGTAGCGTTGCTGCATGATTATTCCCAGTCGTTGTGCTCGCCGTTCACAGTAGTGAGCCTATTTGAAGTGAAGGCTCCGATGTGGCTAATGAGAATTGTGCTGCTCAGGTGACATTAAACCCTCAAGTTCATCTAGGCTTCATTACATGAGAGTGATTGCGCCACTATAGAGACTCCACCACCATGTGTGGCTTTTAATGACAGCTACAGGGAAAAACACCTCTCTTTTATAATCATGAAGGCTCTTAAAAATGCAATGGCTTCTAAAACCTAAGAGCTGTAAGAGAAACAAACCTTCTACTCTGGATAGCGTCGGTGACAAACGTTGTCATCCTAAAATGTCATCGGTGGTACCCAAGCTGTCCAGAGAAGCAAACATGTCGGCTTTGAGTGAACAGACACACCAGGATGCAGAGAAGGGAGGAGAGTGATGGAATTCCTCTGACAACCTCCATCCTTCCATCCACCCCACAGAAGAAGAGAATGTGAGGGACTGGGTAAATGGTTAGCTGGGCCAAGTAATCCATCACTACTGGAGGAAGAGCCCTGCTACAGGGCTTGGGCTCCACCACTGCATCTGTATGTGGTTAATGATTAGTGCAGCCATCCTGCCAGCAGTGGTGCCTGTACAATGGAGCTTGTAGGGCTGTGTCCCGGTGTGAAGGAATGGCCATATCTGTCTTCATACCTGCTTCCTCTTTCCCCTCACATGCAATAGGGTTTGGTTAATGGTTAATACAGTGGCTGGTGGATGGAGGCCTGTGAAGGCTACTGCAGACCTGTCACAGCTCAGTCTGCTGGGGACGAATGGGGGAAAGCTGGGCTGTCCTGCTAAGCCCTGCTGCCCCATGAGGTGCCTTAAGGCACACAGAACCCACCAAGACCAAAAACATCTAAAGGTCAGCCACTTGTGTTTAAAATCCCATTACACCGTTGAAAATTTTAAGGGAAGCCAATTGGTGGTATTAACAACTTGAAAGTGCGTTGCAGTCACCACAAATTTTGCTTGAGAGTGTCTTCAGATAAAGTGCAGATGAAATGACTGTGATGTGAATTAGGATCTGCAAAAACCATGCAGGCAGCTCACTGTGATCTATTTTAAACACCAATATGGCCACGACATCTCAATTTGGCACAGTTCTGCTGTGTAGGTAAAACTGATCATAAGTGAGGGGGCCAGAATTAGTTATCCCTGAGAGGTTAGAGCTTGTCTGTAAAAAATACATATCTCTACAAGAAGTGGGTGGGAATAGGTGTGTAAAGCCAAAACGGAGAAGGACTGGCTATTATTACCATTCTATCATTCTATTTGGAGAAGTAATTTGTTCATTCCATTCGTCCTTGTGCCAAAACCATTCTCACCTATGCTGCTGAGGTAACTGTGTGCAATATTCATTTTTTATAGTTATACTCCCTAGCTGTAATTGTTGCAGAGAACATGTAGAACATGAGGATTCATTTGTGTTTGTGTGTGTGTGTGTGTGTGTGTGTGTGTGTGTGCGTTGAGGGGGAGGGAGGGGTATCATTTGAATTGAAAACGAAAACACGTTCATCAAACAAGATTACAAGGCAGGCATTTAGGTGGTATTTTGTGGTTTGATTGAATACTTACCTCTCCCAGCCTTCTTTAAAAACTCTCAGCAGGCGATTGGCTTAGGGCAGTGTTGATGTGTGAAGCACCCTGTCCTTAGCATGGATCAGACATGGCTTCTGAAAGGGCCCATTGCAGCCACAGCATGGGGCTCTGGTAGTAAGACACAGGAAAGACTCTCCCCATGCCCCTCTCTACTCACAGTGACAATCCATCTTATCAAAGAAGCCACGGTGGGTGGGGACATGCCATTATGCAGGGGGAAGAGAGGGGAGGGGGTAGTGTGGGGTTTGCATGCAACTGTTTGTGACTAAGAATGATCCAAATATGCAGGGATGAGGCTTAGATGATGTACTCCTGCAGTCTGATAGGGCAACGGATGAAATAGGCAGTGTGCCTGAAGCACATTCGCTCTCTATTCTGCCTGACGGTGAGCATATGGCTGGACCATCAGGACCAGTGAGAGTCATGGCCCTCTGATGAGCTGTGGCCTCTCTCTGCCTGATGACCCACCTTCCCAACGCTACCACAGACAGTCCGCTTAGCCAATCTTTCTCGGCTTTGGAGGAATCTAAATGTCACTTACCCTAATTATCCCCTAAAATGAAGCTTGCTGTCTTGTTTCTCCACAGAGTAAGGCTGATAATAATGTTAAAGTGTTTTAATTGGCCATCTTCAGGATCACTGAATGTGATGTCTTACAGGTTTTTTCAATGTGAAGGATAGAAATGCTCTTAATTCGTTTTTGCCTGTGTTGTCAGAGCCTACCAAGGAACCCCCCGCCATTTTAACACATAATACTAACACTAAAACAGTGTGGCATGGGGGAAAAAATGCATCAAGAGCACTGACTCTATTCATCCATACCAATATATGTGCATATATTTCATGCTGATCAGATCCTTAATGGGCATATTCTGTGATGATTCATCTGCAGCGAGAGTGGGGAACGCAGGCACAGATTCCTCCAGCTGAGCCAGGGCTGATACACTTCAGCACGGGAGCAGCAGCTCTGCCTGCCCACTCACACTCCTAATGCTCTCTTTGTCCAGGCTGTTGCCATGCCTCAGCCCTGCTCCCGCATCTCCTGCCTGCCTGCTCACCGCCATCACGTCCCCCTAGGCCCCTCCATCAGATGAAGACTCTCTTTCATTTTTATGTCTCTCTCTCTCTCTCTCTCTCTCTCTCTCTCTCTCTTTCTCTCTCTCTCTCTCTCTCTCTCTCTCTCTCTCTCTTTCTCTTTCTCTCCTCTCTGTCCTCTGTCTCTGACTGATGCAGGGAGGGCTGAAGTGACAGAGACTGTCCACAGCAGGTCTGCCTCCCAGTCATGGACTGCTGGATGTGACATAGCCTCTCTGAGGACATGCCTCATTACTGCAGTGCAAATGTCAGCCATGCTGCAATCACTAGCCTGTTCTGTTGGGTGCATTCCCCTCAGCAGCAGCTTCCCAGCCCATGGGCTATATACTATGCATGACTATTATGGAACACGAGTCTCGTGGACCTGCATTAGTATTGAAAAGCATGGTGTTTTACAGGAACCCGAGAGATGCTCTGTCTGCTTGGATGGCACTTGTTGGGTTTTAAGTAGCAACAAAGCGGCAGCTGTGTTGTGGTGGTGTGTCACTGCAGTCCTTTGTTGAACACACAGCTCATTGAATGCTGCCGTTTCTCTCATTTGAACACGAAGCCTTGGAGTTGCATCTGTAACTATATTCCAAGTCATCAACACCGCCAAACACCAAGAAATCCAACACATAAGTGTTGACAGCAGTGGAACAGGCAGCCAAACAACATTTCTGCTTTGCAAGTGCTGGAAGGGTATCAGTCAGGGTTGGGTCAGGCTGTGACAGACACGCCGCAACGTCCCCTGTGACGGAGGTGGAGAACACGGTGACAGCAATGAGCACTTAGCAGCTGATCTGTCAAAGTGAAGGAAGCAGCCGCAGCCTGTGAGGAGGAGCGTCCCAGACAGCATCAGGCTAATGGTTAACAGCGCATCCTGTCATCCATCCTGGAACCTGCAGCAGACACACAGAGACATTGTCACCGATACTGACACAGTCCAAGCTGATCAAGTCCTGTATGGCAATCACTCTGTGGATGGGAAGGACTGGATGTCAAGTGGAAGGATGTGGAAGTTGCAGACCTCTTTTACAGCCTGTTCTGAAACAGAGTTTAACAAAGTTTCATTTCTTCTGAAATATAATGAAGGTAAAAAATAAAATGCATTCAGAGTTGACTACCTCACCAGACTTGATTTTGCAGAGGCATATGTCGATCTGTATGTAAAAGAGGATTTCCATTCCATCTTAAGCAAATGTGTTTGCATATTTGGGGTACCGAATTCTGCTTGATTTGATAGAGTAGATCTTCATCATCATGGACATTGCTGAGATGTACTCTGGGGTCTTATACAAGACCCTTTGCCTCAATCGTTCCCATCAAGGACAGCGCCAAATTGTACTAGAGAGTGATTGAATTGATTCGAAGCGATTTATCTCACTCAAAACGTTCACCTCTCTCCATTCCGTTTGGATGCAACTCAACACCTTTGACTTTGTTGCCATAGCAATATTGCACAGAAGAAGACAGCTTCTTCTAGACTCCTTGACCCGCAGAGGTTTACTTGTAATTTAACATGGATGAAAAACTCCATGGAAAGTTGTTCAATCTGTCACTCGTGGTATCTGTCCTGACCAGTAATACTAATGAAGAAATTCATTTTCAGAGCGATTGTGAGAATTAGATACTCAAATGTTTGCATAACGAGCTCCTTTACCTCGCCATTCTGGTCTTAATCACCTGGACTCTCCAAAACACCTACACCCCACTGAAGGATCAGACCTTGGCCCGTCTGGCTCCCGTCATCGTGTGGAATTAATCCGCTGCGGTTGATTGCCATTAGAACCGTGTGATTATGCAGCCTGATTACAAGGCCTGGCCGAGGACCGAAGCGGACTGCACATCGTTGCAATGGAATAAAATCACGCAGTGATTACGCTGGAACGGATCAATCTAGAGCAGCCGTGTCGCAATACAGACTGTCTAAAGTGCGCCTCTGATTATTAGGGCACACTTGAAATCCATATAACCAGTCTCCACACTTAACAAGGCCTTTGACTTGCTCACTAAATGTATGACTTTCGCAATTCAAAGAAAACAAACAGTCGGTATGAGGAATTGACATTTGCAACGACACCTCTAGAGAACACTTTATACTGCACTCATAATTAATTTGCTTTCCATATTGACAGTGTTTCAGCTCAGAAAAAATCATGTCTTGGTCAAGGACTGGGTTTATCCTAACATCTAGGTTTTCAATATAACTGTGTCAGGTAGTGACTTATCATATAACCATGTTTTTAACTCTATCTAACTCTCTTTAAACAGCCTGTTGATTTATTCAATCAGAAGAATTCCTTAAGCTATTTACTGAAATTGGACATTCCCACTAATACCATGTGAAATCACATAGCGTGTCATGTATTTTCATTTCCTGTCAACCCTTCCTGTTAATCCACTGTCCTAAAGACCATTTAAGGTGGGTTATTTCTGAATGTATTCATATTTTTGGGCATTTTTTTAGCCTTCATCAGATTTATTAGTCTGCTATTGTGATATGTTTTGCAGTTGTGTGAGGGATGTGGGACTCCAGGGTTAGTTTCCTCAAGGATTCAGTGAAGTCTGTCATAGATGCTTCAACATGTACAGATACCAGATACAGATACCAGTGGGATACACTTAATCTAAGTTTTGTAACCCACATTTCCTAAAGCAACAGGTCCACTTATTTACTTCCATTAGGTGATTAAGGTTACAGAGTTAATGGCATAGCACGTCAAATACTGGCTGCAAACAGTATCCTTTGCATTTATGCAAGTGTAGCTGTGCAAGCTAGTGCAATAGTTTAACGATGCTTCAGAAATCAAGTGCCATCATATGGTCAATGCAGCTGCCTGGTATCCCAGTGCATTACCTTGCACTTACTTTTCAGTGAGTGACCACTGAATAAAGACTATAATAGCAACTCTGTACTCTTCAAAATCAAGGGTTCTCGGTAAAGCCATTTTGGGGTTATCCATTTGTTCTTTTGGAAGTATTTTTTTGTAATAAAGGGGCTGTCTGAATGCTTGGCATTGTATTAACATGTTCTCCAAAGATGAAATAAATAATGAATTATCATCACACACCAGTAGCCTTTGGAGTTCAGATAGAGGGGTCCAGTGTGAGCACATGGTCAGTGTGGTGTCACTGAGATGGACAGTGGCGCCTCTCTTACGTACTGGCGTGGGCCAGGGCCGATGTTCTGCCAACAGGCTGCGTCACATGTCCTCACGGGCATCCTACGTACAGAGCTGTGCACCATGGAGGTCCTGGTGCTGTTGCTTGCCTCTCATCGACAGATTGTAGCAGCCTGGAGAGCAAGCAAGACACCCAGGGACGTGGAGCCAAGTCTCCACTGACAAACTCCCCATCTCTCTCACACACAACAAGAAAGAGAGAAAGAACGAAGCTCTGTTGAAGTGTATATCAGATGTACCATTGAGTAAGTGGGGCTATGAGGAGGGTGACATAGAGGAAGCGACAGACCAACATCAGCGGGGAAATCAGCAGTCTAACTACATATAATGTGTTGCTAATGAGGCCTCTCATTCAAGCTGATCTCCTTCAAGCCCAGTCCAGGAGACAAAGGAACTGTGAGGAACCTATTTCACCCCCAACACAGGGAAAGGCTCAGGACGCTCATGAGCTTTTATTCTCACTCATTCAAATCAGGCAACAACAAGGGACTCCCACCTTTGTTTTCACACTGCATGGTCACAATTAAGCTCCTGGGGCAACATTAGACTATTCATCAACTCAGAGTGCCTGTGTGCCATTACAGACAGCAAGCTGCTACCCAGACTGTGTGACAGCCATGAGGTGTATATCTGTATAGGAACTTCTCTCTGCTATTCTATTTTAGTGATCTTTAATTTTATTAATTGAACCGTGACAGTTTTACTCATTGAGAATTGACTAGCTGAACCCTGAATAAGGCCACTTAAGAGAATGTAGAATGCATGTTGTTCTGGAAGTTTCTACCATTTCTGGTTTCCCCTTGAGTGACTATTCTCTACTGTGTCAATACAAGCATTCAACAAAGCACAAAGCATGGTTCAAGAAAACAAAAGGTTTTATTCTTAAACATTTGTCATAAAAATAACAACATCAAATGCTCATTCAAAGTATTCTGTATAAACACTGTGAATATATACAAAAGTTCCAAGCAGTTAATATAACTTAAGGCAAGTTCACATTATCTTTGTTTACCCTGATTGTTCTTGACAATCTCATTCACATGTCAGTTTTGTCAGGATGCCTTTTAAAATAGCTCATCTATAAAAGAGGTACAGGAAATCGCAGCAATGTGTGCTACCTGGTTACTCAACTACAAATGTTCTGGCTTTGGCCAGCCAGTTGTTATAAACTACAACTCATTGTAATTCAAATTATATACATATCTTGTGATCCAACACATGTTTAATGTTGTTTAAATGATATCATGTTAATCTATGTTCATACTGGGTAATATCCAGTTCTTTCTGTCCTTTTGCCATAAAATGTTCAATGCAGGTTGCAGGTCTGGTATTTCACAGCATGACATCAGTTATTTTCTGGAACTGGATTAATCACTTTCCTGAGTCCTTGCAAAAACCTTTCACACATGAACATCAAGTAAGTTTAGAAATTCAGTATATCTTTAAAAAATCAACAAGAACAGTTATAAAAATACAAATTAAATATAGTCATACAAATATATTTATTTTATCCACGTATTATCCACGTACGTCCTACACGATTAATTATTTTGCCATTATTAAGAACAACACAATAACTATTCAAAACCATTTTAACAGAAAACAAAGACAAAATAAATCTGGAAATCTTGGCACAAATGAATCGCTTTGTAGTCACGCCAACATATCTTACATTCATGTAAAAGGAGGTCAGTATCATTTCCTCCACTCATAAGGACCACCTTGTGATCGTTTCTTAATCAATAATATACCGAATAAACATGCATTTCAAACAAGTATAACTGCTGGCAGCGATGGTGTACAAAAGCCCCAGAAGCATTAAAAACTCTCAATTTGAAAGTGGACATCTCAGTGTAGATAAGTGCAATACATTCCAGCTCTTCGGTGTAGTACCGTTTTAGGCTTTTGTGTAGTGCTTGGAGCTGTCCAGCACTGAAAGTACTAGACCACTCAATGTTCTGCTGCTGCGTACCCTCGCAAACTGGTGAAATCGTTTGGAAAACCGGTTTGTCTGCATGGTCACTTGGAAGTCTTTTACAATCAATTTATGTATGTGTTGCATAGGGGATCAGCAGCACTTTGTAAGTAGGGGGTCCAACAGCAGTTCCCCTAAAGTCAGTAGCCTTTTAAAGCATACGGTTTCTGACGAGAAACTGTCTTTCTGACTTCTCACAGGCCTTAGACACTCAAGCCGGAACCAGTCTCTTGGAACCATGCCACACCGCACAGACATCGATCAGTGACCAGCTGTTTACACGGGCTGAATCTTCCAAGACGGAAAGATTTGACATAAAGCCAATTTAAAGCGCATTTTAATGAGCACTTCAGATGCCTTCGGGTAGAGTGAATGGCCACGCGCTAATCACTTGAGGCTTCAGTTCCATCTTCTCTTTTTGTTTGAGATGAACACGTCCATGGCGCTTCCTCTCGTCACTCCTTGCAAATCGTTTGCCGCATACGTCGCAGGAGAATGGCTTCTCTCCCGTGTGAGTCCGGGTGTGGGTTGTCAGGTGGTCGCTTCGACTGAAGCTGCGTAAACAGATGCGGCACTGAAAGGGTTTGTGTCCGGTGTGGATGCGAATGTGCCTGTTGAGCTCGTCAGACCTGGAGAAGCGTCGATCACAGTTTTCCATAGGGCAGGTGAAGGGCTTTTCTTTGGCGGGGCCAGTGGAGGAACCAGGACTTTTCTTCGCACGGGGGGCCTTTGGTGGCCGAGTGTAGGTCTGGTTGAAAGACTCCGGCAGCAACGAGGAATATAAAATAGAGTCAATAGTGGAAGATGTGTATGAAGTGTCGCACTGACTTGATAGTTGCTGCAGCTCAATATTGGGAAATAAAGTCGGTTTTAGAATATTATTGGTTGAGAGATCAATAGCTGGGGAGGGGTAATTAAAAAGTGGGGTGCTAAAACTTTGTGAGCATGTATCCGTGAAACACTGCTCCTGTTTAATTACATTCTCTACTTTGAACTCCATGTCTGGGTTTGGGCAAATAGGGGAAAACGTGTCCAGAAGATCCTTGACATCGACTTGGTCAGGTGGGAAATCACTGGACATTGGAAATGTCCCCGCGTCCAAGTAAGTGTCAGGTTTGTTAAAGGCACCCCATTCATAGCAACTGCTTTCGAATTCATTCTTCACAACAACTGGGAACGTAGCTGTCTCAGACTGGGGTTCAGATAGCTTTTGGCTCACAACTGGTGTGGAAAGGGAGAAGTTTAACTGAGTGGAGGCCGCCTCGGAAGCTTGTGTGCTGGTCTGCGCGTCAGAGAACGTTTGACACATATTCCCCGGGGGGAAAAGGGGCGGGGAGGTGCTGCAAGCGGGCGCTTGCCTCTGGACCCCTGCGTCCCGAAAACTGCCGCTGGTGTTCTCCATCGGAGGTGGGCTGGTGGTGTACGACGTCCCAGTACCGTTCTGCGGCTGCACCTCAGTTATAGGCGTAGTTGAAATACCGACAATCTCGGTGATCATGTTGAGAAGAGTCTCCGTGCAGCACGATGCGCCCTGAGATGTCTCAACATAGAAGCTGCCAGAGTAGGCAAGGGAGGAAACGTAGCCACTTTTTGCGCCGTCGCATGGGTTATAAAGAAAATCTGAATTTGTAGGTTCCGTTTTGGGGGTAATAGGTGTCCCTCCTAAAACACAGAAAAACAACTTTGTTTTATTACACTAGCATGGAATGAACGCACATGAAATTGATGCATTTGTTACATAAGCCTAAAACATCCAATAAGCATACACATTATTTTTCATTTGACTTAAATCATAAGAGAACTGCAATTCCATTGCATGTAAAGCAAACACAATCACACCACTTGAATTACTTTTGCAAATTAACAGCAATATTTGATTGAACAGCAACAGATTATACTGCAGCAGCGAACTCACCGGTTGCAAATGGAGCAGGTGCCGCGCTGTCAGCCTCCACAAACATATCCTGATGATCCTTCTCTCCATTAGCTTCCCTTCCAAGAGAGGAGTTTTCGAACTGGAGGTAGAATGAGTCTTGCGAGTTCAAATCCATGTTGTTTAGCATGTTTACAAGAGTGAAGTCCAAATGTGAAGTCAGCCTATTTTGCGCACCACGGATGATTTATCAAATTTGTCCTTCTTCACGCAGTGAAGTTTGCGTATATATGTCCAAGAATGCAATCAACGTGCCCTGAAAAAATGTAAATAAATCGGGATTCCCTTCTCTTCTAAGTGCTTCACCGATGTCCAGAGCTCCTGTGCTATCTGTTGCTGTGAATTTCACACCAACGGCTTCCCTTCTTGCTCTTTATATACACTTTGGCTGAACGATGGTTCCTCCTCCCCATTCACCGTCTCCGGTTAGAGGATTCCCCGCTGTGTGTCATCTTCCTGCCCATACATGGCCAGAGGATGTGACGGGCTTTCCCAAAAAAGGAGAGTTACGTTTGTGACGTTGCAACAGGTCTCTTGCTCTTCTTCGCAGTAGAGACACCGCGAACACTAAGCTATGTGACTGATGCATCAACAACACAATTAAGATCATATACTGTAGCATCGTTTGAGGTTTGGGTAATTCAGTTGGATGTTTATTCTTATTTTAGTGCAATATAGAAAACATGCTCTCTTAGGGTGACAAAGGGTAAATAATTTGCAAGCAATTAAGCCATATAAATTAATTCCGTTCATTTTACAAATAGCCTACTGATGAACAGACGCGCGCGCATACACGCACGAGCATACACATTATCAAAATGACCGCACAATCTAAAAGCATAAATCAGCATAGCTATTTGCAGTAATTGATGGGGCACTGGACTTAACTAGATACTGCCTGCATGTATCGAGCTATGTGAAATACATTAAACATGCTTATCTATGCTCAGACAATGATTTTTGTAAACTTGTAAACTAACCGCCACTTTATCCTAAATGCACTGATAAACACGGTGTTTAGAGGAATTTGTTAAGAATGTGTAAATACAATTTAATGGCTGACTTAAATTGAATGGTGCAAGCTCAAACCTATAGCCTATATAGGTAGGCTGTGACGATAGGTAACGGATTCTTAAGTGCACCCTGAAATAACGGTGTTGTAATTGCCTCCATCAGTCTCAGGCACACTGTGCACGCTGTCACACATTCAGTTTTAGCCTGCAGGCTTTCCTGCACTTCTATTCAAGGCATTATTGTACTTAGAAATACCAAACGCAGCAATGGCCTTTCGGACATGGGATAAATCGATTGAACCTCCCGTGAGTTCAGTGGCTGATCTCACCTGTCAAGGCACTGACATTTTGCACCACATTCGCTTTCATTGTTCAACTGCAATGAACCTATTCTCAAACTGAAAATGCATGTAAATCAGCAACAGCCTAGGCATCACGAAATACAATCTACATTGAATAGGCATAGAAGACTGGGTTTTAGGATCCACGATCTGGTGAAAAGCCAACTACGCAGCCCCCTTGTAAGCGCTTTTTAAATCAGCACCACGGACAGCTCCCGCGCGGTGTACTTCTGCAAAGGCAGTTTCTCTTTATAACCTGCAACAGTCAGTTTGTCAAAATCGCCAATCTCGGGGTGTTTGAGTGTAATCTAAACAACATTCGAATGCGATTGTTTACTTTAGAGGGATTTGTAAATAATTGAAATGCATTTAACACATGAGTAACTTTTTTCGAAAGACGAAAATGAGCCTTTTTCCAAGACGTTCCAGTTGTTCAAAGATTGCATTCAGCCAATGTCTTCAAAGGATTTTCTTTAAATACCATTCATCTTTAAATTGATGTCATAGGCGAATGTGGAAATGCGCCGGGTGTAGCTTTTAAACTTCGGATAATGACACAATTACGTTCGTCGTCCAGGTTGACATTCACCGGAAAAAAATGAGTTTTCTTTTTTTTTAAAGTGAGTTAATGCACTCTTACTCCAGATACCTAAGTGTTCCATCTGAGAGAGGTGTCCTTAAGTAAGCCCAAATCTATTAAAAAGGTCTCGTCATATTTAGTTCACAAGACGTGTTATGATAACTGCTGAGTGAAGCTTCACCTCTCGCCTCTGCGAAATATCACGGAGAACAGTAATGGATTTATGTAATACTAGCACTTGAAGATCAGGAGAAACCCATTGTTGGTCTAATGACATCAAAGTATTTTTTTTTCTTTTGTCAAAACTGCAACAATCTGTAATCTTAATATAAAAAAACACTTACGTGTATTGCACCTGTGGGGAAGGCCCCTGCAATAGTTTTACATGTATGACTTACATCATTAAGAATCAGTAAATTAAAGGTACTGCATGTAAGCGAATCATATTAGAATGACACCTGGAAGGAAATATGAGAGAAAACCCATGTACCAGTGGCCTGACCAGTGAGCTAAAGTCTAGGCCTTTGTGGAAGATTTGAATTTCACCCAAGACCTTGCTGATAAAGTTGTAAGGCATCCATCTCACTGTGTGGTGTGCACTGCCAGTCGCTGTGGTGTGCCCTTAGTTGTTACCCATCTGGTCAGTGGATGTGATTGCATTCTATTGCTTAGATTGACCCTGGCTTTATCACCATCTCAATCAGGTCTATTCAACATTCACTCCCACTTCAACTCTCTGAAGCAGGCTTCAGCTAGGATGAAAGACTCGCTGCCCTCCAACAGCTTTCCTGAGCTTGCTAATGAAATGTGGCATTCTTCCAAAAAAAAAAACTAAAAAGAAATCTCATGTCATCTGCATCATAATGTTAATGATCTAAGCCAACAGGCATTCTGACCTCACAGCCAAAGCCTAACAACAAAGACAAAAATGATCAGTGATAAACAAAGTCATTGCATAGAAATGCATTGTATAAACCAGTCTGTCTGAGCAATAACTGCAATATCCACACATGCACGGAGATTATATAAGCATATGTTAAATACATTTGGAGTTACAGCTCCACTGTACTACAGCAAAAATGTGTTGCTGATGCTTAATAATGTGCCAAGCACAGCGCAGCAGCTCAGAAATGGACTCCAGTGCCGCTTGGGAGATGCGGTGTATGTGTAGATGCACACAGAGTTGAATTTAGTGGGTTCATAGAGGAACACCAGCAGAGCCAGGGTGGTGCAGGGTAAGAAGGATCACAAGCGCCCCCAGATCACATTTCTGCACCATGTCCCACATTACAATCCCCCCTTAAGGCTCCGGATGAAGGCTCAACTCCTTTGTGCCAGGGGAAAACAATGGAGTTTCTGAGAAACCGCAAAAAAGGATTGGAAGAACTACCACCAGAGAAACCTCTGCCGGAAGCACGACTCGCTATAAATACAAGACGCTCATCTCAGCTGCCAAGTATGATTTTTTTCCCTCACGCTCTCTCCTCTCCTTCCATCCCTTTCTCTTCTCCGCGCATTGGTTGCACACCAGCGCCGATGCCCTGTGTGCATAAGAGAAGGAGTGGGAGCGTGGGGCCTTTGAAGGAGCAGTTGGTGGGTCTCTCCTTATCTCTCTCATTCTCCCTCTCTCCACTCTTTCAAGTGTGGGAGTGGGGTTAGGGAAGCCCGCTACAGCTCCGGTCCCCACTCAGAGAACGGCAGGTTTCCCTTGTGTTCCATAAATACACCCAGCTCGCCCACCGCTGTCCCCGGACGCCTATCCGCGGGATTAGAGCTGTTGCTCTCTTCCTCATCGTGACTGCAGAGCATTTCAATGGTTCCCTGCACGCCCATTGGTCAAACCCTCCCACACTAACGGTGCTCGACCCCCTTTCCCTCCATACTGGGTCCTCAAGCGCACTTCAGCTGGGATAACTTCTGGCCCGGATCCAGTTACCAGGTGGAGTTATCTAACCATCAGTCAGACTGCTAAACCCACTGGGGCTGGGTGCTTATGTGATACGCTCCCTTCTTCTGTGGTGCACTCCCTGCGCTACAATCTTAACTTACCCCGTACTACCTCCCTTAGCATTAAGGCAAACTTAGAGTCTTATGTACTTAATGATCTGAAGGCGTGTGCGTGTGTGTGCAAGCCAGAGAGAAAGAGAGAATTGAATGCACACAAAACCTCATATTTCCTTCATGATGTTACTGCTACCTCGAGGGCAGGCTTATCTAGTAAGACACAATCCACACCATTCATATGAATTGTACTTAATGCAGGCAGCATTTATACTTGAGTTGTATTCAGAATGATCAGTATAAATCAGTAAGAAATGTCATTAACCCTTTTGACTGCTATTGCTTGAGCGTTATACATATTCATTGTATAAGTTTTCTTTCACATCATCGTGCACAGTGGTGTTACCTTGAATCTAAATCAATTGCAGCAACATATAAACTCCCCCCGTGCACACCCATTACTGTCCTGATGCACAGCCAGGAGTGAAAAGAAAATCGCCCGGTTGAAATAAGCTTTTTTTTTTCCTCTTGTGAGAAAACAGACTAAGAATGCGGAGCCTCGCTTGGCGCTTAACAGTAACTATGGTAACGGGCGCTCGGCATGGCACTGCTTCCACAGGCTCTCCAAAAATAAAACTGTTGGGCTAAGAGTGAGCAGGTAAAGACAAAAGATCCCAGCAGAGCCTATTTATAGTCGACCCAGTGCTTACATAACACACATACACAGGGCAGCACTGGCACAGGCAGTCAAAGGAGGGTGCAGGACCAGGAGCCAGTGAGGGCCCCGAGGCACCACAGGGCGGCAGTGGCCCTCTGCCCACCAGCACCTCTGCATGGACACACAGAAGTCCTCAGGTCAGAGCAAGGCTGATTGGAAAAGAGTGCAGAGTGACAGAAGAAAGAAGATGAGTTGGTGTAAGAAGAGCATAGCAGCAAGCAAGGGAGCGGGATGGAGAGGTGAAAAACCACAGAGAGAGAGGGAGAGAGAGAGGAGGTGTTTTTATTGATGTTTGCCGATGGTTAGTGATGGACATGGAGTGCGGAGTGCCGAGCGCCTCTCGCAGGCGACTCCCCTGGGAGACATGAGCGTAATCACCGATGCACCAGAGGGTGAACGACCGCCGTCACGGTTACACTGTTTGCATCACTAGCCGAGCTTGTTGACGAGGTAACGAGTGTTTATCACAGTGAACACTCATGGAGGCGAAAAAAGGCAGATAAGAGAAAACAAAAGGCAGAGCAGCCTGAGGGCTTTGTTAAGCACACAAACATACAGTCCTCATCCACAGGCTACAGCGTCACAACGTGGACGTCACCCAGGAGCGGCTTAGGGCCTTGGAAATGAGTAGTGAAAGTGAGTGGGATTCTGTTAAAACATTATCACGTTAATAACATCATAATATATACAACGATAATAACTGATGAGACAAAAATGTCAAGAATGACTTTAGTAGAACAATAAGGACACTTTGTCAGACAAGAAAACCACTCCAGTGAAAATACTAAATATAGAATGAAAATACTTTAATAATTATATGGCATAGAATATATGTTATTATTTAAAGAGTGCCAAACCATTCTTAACAACCTGCTAACATTTTACATAAAAAGCTACAAAAATAGCTCCATCTAGCACAATTATCTAGCAATTACACCTTTACTTGATGTCAGGCTCACCTTTCTGAATCTCCCTTTGTAGCATTACACATGCACAAAAAATAGACTTTCCTCTGTTGCATTAATTGTTCTCTTACTATGAGCTATGAGAGTTAGTCATGGGTGTGCATGGAGCATATTCAGTGTTACCTCTGACCAAGGAGCTGGACCAGAGACTTTCTAATGGGGAGACAGCACTCAAAGAATCCTCCATAGAAATGCATGGGGTTAGTTTGTAATGGCAATACGGCAGTAGTCTCTACAGATAAATGACCCCTTAAGTTATACTTTATTAGTCCTGTATGAAATTTGTTCTCTGCATTTTACCCATTCGGGGGTAGTGTACACACATACACTCCCGGAGCAGTAGGCAGCCCTTAATTTGGTGCCCTGGGAGCAGTTGGAGGTTAGGTGTCTTGCTCAAAAGCACCTCATCCATGGATGTGGGAGAGCGCTGTTCAATCACTCCCCCCACCCACATTTTTCCTATAAGGAAGGGATCAAACTGGCCATGCATTGGTCACAAGTCCGATTCCCTAACCAGTAGGCCACGGATGCCCTCTTGTATGCCTCCCATTCACTTGAATAGGAAAATCTGCCCGATAACCCAAAATGCGTTACAAAATGACCGCCGAATGGGGGACTTGCCTAAAGGACTTTGGCTGGATTCAAAGAATACTCACTGGATTGCATCAAAGATCAGATGCCACCATTTGTTCTCACATCTTAATGCCTGAGAATCAGCTAACCTTAAAGGTGCCATGTGTAAGAATTGAGGTAAAAATATCCAAAAGATGAGCTACAAGCATCAAAAGAATGAGAAGAAATAAGGGCGATGATGTCATTAAAAAAATAACAAGGTATAGTGCTGCAGAGATATCAACCTGAATTAGCATGCTAAATTACTAGCCACAGCCCGAGGTGTCATAATACCAGTTTCGCCATGGGAGGCAGTATCACGGACAACATAACCGCTAACCAAACTGCAATACACGAAGTCTCGGTTTGTTACTCTAGGGTAAACCAGCTCACTTTCTGGAGGTATACTGCCCCCATTTTTTATGGAATGTGGAGTATGAATTGATTTTTGGTGGACATTACACATGGCACCTTTAAACAAATGTTGGATCCTGTTTGATCCTGACAGCTGAATTAAAGTTTTTGATGTATGCTTGTGGGCCTATTTATTTGTGTGTGTGTGTGTGTGTGTGTGTGTGTAATCGCTGTTTCTGAATCTGTGAGCATGAGGCTCACATTTTCTCCAATCTTAGAATACATCTATGGTAATGGAGATGATTTCAGGCGTGAATGGGAGGTTTTTCTCTGAGGTGAGAGAGAGAGAGAGAGAAAACACATGTGTTGCTGACAACACACATGGCACATCAGTATGTTTTTGATTATCACTGAATGGTAGAACACTGTTTGCTCAGTGACAATCACAACGACTGTATGTATCTCATATGGATAGTTTGAATCCCACGGCATGCAGCGTGTGCACATAACCCAGAGTGTAATCTGAATACTGCACCCAGTGGAGTAAAAAGCTTTTGATACCCATGCTTGTCCTAGTGCTCCTGTGTTTACACTACCTCTGTACATAATCACAGACATGTTTCATGTGAGCTTCCAGCTATCCATGTGTGTCTTCTAGTATAATGACACCCTGGGTGGGTGTCCAGCTATCTTGTCTATATGCAAAAGGTTGCCACAGCCATTAAACTGCAGTCTGTCCCTCAACCTTGTCCCCGGTGGACATCTGACTGCACACATGACAGAATCCCAACCTACTCAGCGCATAACACAGCCCCATGCCAACACTGCACACCAGAGGATGTTGAGCTGAATGTGGATGTGGTGCACACATGAAAAAGACATATGGAGAAGGATGTGCTGAAGAACGCGCTAGTAAATGTCATGTTCTATGTACAGAACATAAAGCACATGGGCACATCTCTTTTACCAAGCTGTTTGCTTGAGACGTAGCGTGGCATGCAAGCAGTGCATGTGCAGGGGAAGATTACTGTGGTGTGAGTGCACACAGTTTAATAACAGGCCTGTAGAAATGCTGTGAGTTTCTCTTTTTTTTCACGTTCCACAGATGCAGTGCTTTGTACTGAAGGCTGCAGTAGCTCAGCTTCCTGAGCGCAGGCCTATTTATAGAGCTGTAACCTTACTGCGCAGAGCGCTGCCTTGAACCACTCATCTATTCAGACTGGATCACATGAAAGGAAACAGCATTACCCTGTCAGGGCTGCTAACACACAGGTGTCCAACGTCAGCAGATGCCAGAGGGCCTGTTGTTGTGTTACCCTCAGGTAGAACTTCTGCTGTCTGTGTGAAAGGGACAATGAGAAAGAGTGAGTGAGTTAGTAAGAGAGAGACAGAGAGAGAGCAAAGAGAGAGAGACAGAGGATAGAGAGAGAGAGAGACAGAGAGAGGACAGCAATCCACTTCCACTAGTTTCTGCATTGCTACTTTAGTTGCTGGACCCCTCAAAACAATACCTTTCCATGGTAACGAGGCACATGGGAAACAATGCAACCCTGGTGCACTGACGCACACTGCTGTCCCTCAGTGTGAATATGAGCCATGACAAAAGCTTTGTTCGTCTCATCTCAGACAGACACTCGCACTCTTTGCCATTCAGTCTGACTTGACCATAGTCCGCCAGGGAGACTTAACAGCTAATCAAATGACATTACTCCATTCAGTTCTTCCAGAGCAATTTGTTGATTTGCCAGAATTGTTCATGGCTCGATCCAAGTCACTTGTTAGTTTCCCATTTATAGAGCCAGGACTATGTACAAGTATTTCCCACAGTGAAAATGAAGAACAGGCAGCTTCCAACCCACAGAATTCAACAAATAGTGTATTGGGTTAGAATCACAGACTGCAGACTGAGGGCTTAAATGCCTGCGGAATGTGTGTTAATGTGAGGTGCATCTAATTCCAGTTGGTTTGTGTAGTTACACGGAAAAAAACATGGTGCTCTTTAAAGGAGAATTTCGGTGTGATATTGACCTAAAGAGTGTTGAAACATGATACCGAGTGTAAACGTATGTCTCATAGCTCATCTCGGCTTGTCCCCTGCACTCCGAAATCTGGCGCTAGTTAGCCGATGCTACCAACAGGTTTTCAAAAAATAATTCCGTGGAAATGCATGGATTCCAGTTGCTTCCAGTAGCAGCAACTGGAATCCATGCATTTCCACAGAATTATTTTTGAAATCTGATCCCTTATCATACCTGTTCATTCGTACTCGTTGCTCGACTTATCGTGACTAAATTCAAGATGGTGGCGAACGGTAAACTTCCTGAAGGTACTGTCTGTATAAATCGTCTTGTAAATAAACTACCAGTGCTTTTTCAAAGTTCTCAATGTCTTGTTTTAAATGTCAGGGCCCTCGGAAGTCTACCAATGAAGTGTGGAGCTACTTTGAGCCTCGTAAATGGTGTAAAACAGTGATTTATTTGCATGGCTAGGCCGATGCCCGAGGCACCCCCTTTGAAAACCTGTAGCATCGGCTAACTAGCGCCAGATTTCGGAGTGCAGGGGACAAGCAGAGATGAGCTATGAGACATACGTTCACACTCGGTATCATGTTTCAACACACTTTAGGTCAATATCACACCGGAATTCTCCTTTAACATAGTTCATAACCTATTTTTCTGAAGCCTCAGTATTAACCTCTCCCGAAGCACACAGGTTTACATTAGTCTGGCTGTCTACAGTCTTCCATCCTCCTCACACCACTGTGCCGTGCACAGACACCTCAAATAAACAAATGCAGATCTTAGAAGAAGTTCTTTGATTATTTTTTATTTGTTTGCTCGTTCAACAGCAGGGTCAAAAAAGCAATGAATTCTGATGGAAAATTTGACAATGGCTTGTATATTGTGTGGGGATACCAAAAAAAAACTAAATGAAAAGCACCCCATAGCATCTTCACCTTAATGATTCGAATTCACTGTTAATGATGAGCTTAATCTTGTTAAATTGTCTTTTTGCTATGTTCTCAGAATTCTGTATAAAATGCACTTGGCAAGCTGATGTAAACATCGCAGCTGAGTTCCTTTTGTGAGACAGAATCCTCTGAAAAATGTTAAAATGGACATAACTTAGGGCACCTGAAAAAATATGAATAATTTACAAGTGAATTTAGTCCTGGCAGGACACCAGTGAACTGACATCAACCATAATTAAGAGACAAAATGAAGACAAAAGCCTGTCATGTAACTCCTTCAGAACAAAACCACCAACTAAACATGAAAATACTCTGATGGCATGAGCTGACACATTGGAGGAAACAGGATTGACAAGATGGCACCTTTAAGGAACTTGCCAGCAAGAGAAGTACAGTGAGTCTCAGTACTGTTCAGCCATCATGAGGACAGTCAGAGCCGACCACCCAGTGAAGGGATGACTGCCCTGTCCACGACCTGTACTGTCGTTGTACTGTTCCCATATATAACCTGTGTCCATGTACTGTCTGTAAACATTATTGATAAGGTTAGTCCTGAGCTCTTGGTAGATGGCAGCTGCCTGTTCCTGATATGGCCCTTCCAAGTTGCCGTAGTGGTACAGAGCCCTAACAGTCAAGTAGTTTATATTTATCCATATAGCACCGCGCCAGTATGGGGCGTCATGCTCTGTGTTTCGCTTCATGTAGAGAGGGTCGGTGCGGGAGAGCGAGCGCAGGCCATACGGTGTCCAGAGGCGGTCAGGGTCCCTCATGTCCTTCAGGATGAACTCCAGCTTGGGCGAGTCTGGTGTCAGGATGTGCAGTAAGAAGGGGAAGAGGCTGACGTAGCCCAGCGCATTGACAAACTGCAGCTTGGGGGCGCGACGTACCGAGCGCACTAGGCGCGCCACGGGGAACTGGTGCCGCGGCTGCCCTGGGGGCATGTACACCTTCTCCTGCTGCAGGGCCACGGCCTGGGTGTGGTTGCCGTAGTCGCTGAAGGCGTGCAGCTGCTCGGACCAGTGTAGCTCGGCCAGCAGCTGGTTGTCACTGAGGGTCTGGTGCGTGCGCTCGTACGCCTGGTGTGGCTCGCCAAGCAGCTGGGCCACCTTCGCCATGATGCCCGATGCCAGCGCCATCCAGCAGTGCAGATCCACGTGCCGCTCTTCTGCCGACGGGTGAGATGCCCTTGGGTAGTCGTCCAGACCCGAGGTCAACGTCTTGGGGTTGAGGAAGAGATTGGTGTCCTTGTCTCGGCCCCGCCAGCGGTAGGAGTTCGGCAAGGGTCCAACCTGGGTGGTGTTGTACCACTCAAACCACGTCTGGAGTCGCGGATAAAGCCTGTGGAGGAGCGGCAGAGTGGCCTGCACGGAGGGGTCATCGGGCTGAGCTTGCAGCTGCTCCACAAGTTCTTGCAGGGCCAGGAAGAGGGTCGGCGGGTTGGCGTTCTCGTTGCGCTGCACCATAAACTCGCCGGGAACTTTGCTCCGCGCCTCGTCCCCCAAGATCTGCTCCCGCGGGATCCAGCCCTCCACGTTGATGAGGTCCAGCCAGTGAGCCACGGCCTCTCGCGTCACCTGAGGGTCCCACTTGCTGAGGAGCAACTGGTGGAAGCCTTCGTCCCACAGGAAGCCTCGGGGGAAGAAGGAGCGCGAGGGCACGGCTGTGAAGAGTGGCCCCTCTGGGTACAGAAGGGGGTACTCATTGTAGACCGACTGCACGATTGACTGGCCGTAAAAGTAGCCCATACCACCCAGCATGTTGCTGAGGGCGGCCTTGCTGAACTTGACCTGGGACTGGGTGAAACCCTTAGCCTGGAGGCCAAACGTGTCCTCAAACTTCTGGTCAAAAGCCACCTTCCTCTTCTCCAGCTCTGCGGTCAAAACAGAGCCCGCTAGCTGGTCCGGTCGATCATGAAAGCTACCAGACTCGAAAAGAACCTCGATCTGGAAGGGTGTCTGGACTGTAACCTGGTGAACAACAAAATCGGTCTCCTTCCTGGTGTCAGCTGGCTTCTGCTGGTGGTGGTGGTGGGGAGGCTTGTAGGTGTCCACTGCGATGTAAGGACGCTTCTCGCCCGATGGAGGACTGAAAACAAACTTCCGGTTCAGGCTGTTCTTCACAATGTCAGTGAGCTTTTCCAAGCCAGGAGTCACTGTTTGTAGGTGGTTGTAACTGTGGGGAAGAGATGTAGAATCAAACTGACATAACAGAGGTGACAAGTTTGCATTTTATGCAAATATTAAGTGACACAGTGAGATAGGTAAATTAATTTGCAGGCAGTATTATACAGTATATTTATAATACATGCTTAATGGGACACATCCCAACAACCAAAATCCTATATAATGCATTATTTGAAGTACTCGACATTCTTTATTTTTGTTGTTTAAATGTAATTAATCATAAATCATAAATTTGAAAACAGACCCAACCGTATGAGGTGAGAGAAACTACCTGGCATATTTGCCACTGGCGGCATCTCCAGCAGTGGGTTTGCGGAAGGTGACCTTGAAGTTGCCAAGCTCCTCTGAGGAGCCAGTGACCGTGCTCAGCCGCTTCCGCTCCTCCACGTGCGCCTGCAGCGACCCCTGGGTGTCCGTGGCAACGTAGAACATGAGAGAGATGACTGGAGCGTGGGCAGCAGAGCTCTGCAGCAGCGTGTAGAGCCAAAGAGAAAGGCCAGGAGAGGTCACAAGGTAATCAAGCAACTGGACAGACAGCCAGTTAGGTCACATAGTAGGTCAATTTATAGAAAAGATTCTGTCCTCACATGACGTAGTGTTTTGTCACCTATTTTTAATTTAGTCTTAGTCTTAGTCTTGTGACGAAATGTCCTTTTTAGTCTTTGTCATATTTAGTCATTCAAATATAATTTTTGTTAGTCAAGTTTTAGTCGACTAAAAGTCTTGTCATTTTAGTCTAGTTTTAGTTAAAAGAAAACTAAAGGTATCTTAGTCTTAGTCAGTTTTAGTCAACACATTTTAGTCTTTTTTTTTATAACAAATTATTTCTGATTACCATTTGAGTCAAATAGTGTTTCACACATCTCAATTTTCCAACAATATTGTGTGTCCACAGGGCTACTCGTCTGTTATAATTACTCATTCTGATTTTTTGTCAGTCAGTATGTTTACATGCACAGGTAAGTCGAGCTACCGTTATAGCTCGGCTGGGATTTGACCATAGACAGTAAAAGATTTGACTGGACCACTGTCATATTCGTAGACCAGTGTTTCTCAAAGTGTGGTCCGGGGATCACTGGTGGTCCGCAAGTTATCCCAAGTAGTCCATGAGCAGACGTGGTAAAATATAATATAGATGAGTTGTTTGCAATATTGAACCAACTTGTATGTAAAAACAGTTCTGCAACACTGTCTATGTAAGATATGCCAGTTTAAATCATTCAGTATGAATCCACACAATAAGCAAAGTGCAAAGACAATAAGCAAGGTGGTTCAGTGAGTAGGCCTATTGTGTAGACTAATTATAGGCTACTGTTGAAGTAGGTCTAATCTTTTTTTTTTAGCTAGGGTTAGTTAAGTGGTCCTGAAACTGAAAAAGTTTGAGAAACACTGTCATAGGCCAAAGTATTAATGTCTTACTCCACCTCGCTAGATGGCTTATATGCCCAAACACAACACATTCCCCAAACAGACTCTCCATCTTAGCCATAGCTAACTTGCTAGCGAACTTTCCATATTAGCTTACTTGCTAGCAAACTTTGCATCATCAGTCTAACTAGTTAAATAGTTGACATTACATTAACATTACATGAACATTTTCGTATGGACATTCTGGGGGATGTTAATTTGTATGAGATAAGCTTCAACTTCTGGGTATGTAGCATTGTAGCATAAAGCTTAGGTAGTTAGCTTGCTAACTCTGGCAGAAATTGCAGTGTTCTTGTTCCATGTAGTTTCGTGTTGCAGCCACAGGGTTGCAGCAACAGCACGTAGACTAGCCCAGGGGTTCCCAAACTTATCCTTGACAAGGCCCCCCAAATACCACTAGGTTCTGGCCAAGGACCCCTTGATGTGTTATTAAACCCATCGACAATACTACGGCAAATTTAAAAATACATTAAGCTAATCCTAATAATTATTTTAGCCACAATCACTTTGTGATGGAGCATACAGTGTGTAAAATTACATTTGGGGCTTTCTGCTATATGAGAGCGATCACTCTACTATTATTCCCAGTCATTATCATGGAAAATAATGTTCAGATATGCGACAAATTATTATAATGGCATTGTATAACAACCCTCATAGTAATGGGTATATTTAAAATGTTTCAAATGTATTTATTTGTTGCTTTTATTTTCTTTCCAACTTGCTGAGGCCCCCCTGGCACCCCCTCGCGGCTCCCCGGCCCCCACTTTGAAAACCACTGGACTACCCTACAGGAAAGCTGTTGCGTATGAACTCATTCTGAATATTTTGAAAACATAAAAGCTAGATATTCTGTCTTATCATTTTGTAGACGAAAATGAAGAGAGATTTTATCTTAGTTTTTATTTCATGCAAAACATTTTAGTCTCGTCTTTTTTCGTCAACAATAATGCATCTTAAGATAGTCTTAGTCAGTGTTTCAGGACATTACTGCCGTCTCGTCATCGTCTCGTCTTAGTCATGAAAAAAAAGGTCGTTGACGAACATATTTCCTCTTGTCTTGTCTGACGAAATTAACACTAACATGATGTGTAAATGAATAGAATGCCATGATGTCTTCATGTTACTAAAATACAGTATAAGATTCTTTGAAGTCAACTGATTAAGTACAAGAAGAACTACAAACTAATACCCACCACAAATAACACTATAACTACATCTTCAGCTCATCAGTTGAACAGATGTATTGACTTGCGCCATGACATGACCTTGAAATGGGACAGCAAACAATAACATACTAAGAAGGCTTAACTCAACGAAAACAGCTTTTTTGTGCTGCATTTTAATACAATGGTTCTTGTGATCCTAGGGAAAAAAAGGTTTCTTTTACCTCCTTTGTCAGAGAGATAGATTAATTTGCCCCTTTTCAGGGTCATGGAAGAACAAAGGTTTAGAGGTATATTTGTTGTATTATATTGGTTCCTCCATTTGCTCTCACCTCAATATACCTCTAAAGGACACCTTAGGACACATCAACACTGCTGAGTTGTCCGTCAAGCTTCTCTACTCACATGCTGTTTGGCAGTTATCCTCCACGTCCAGTCTCCGCCATGCTCCCCACCCATGCGTTTGACAAACTCAGTGGTGAGGGTGAAGTCGCTGTCCCGGATCTCCTGCACACCAAAGCTAATGCCATCGTGCATGAGCCATCCATAGCCCTGCAGCCTGTCGCCCTGCTCACAGGTGTGCCTGAGGTTCACGTCCATGTCAGAGAACTGACGCAACCACATCAGTCCTACGGATGGAGGGGACACAGAAGCATAAAGACGGAGTTAAGAAGGACATTTGTGAAAACATACTCATATGGGGAGAGTTCCCATTTCTTGCCAACAAATGGAGATTGGATACAAAACACTATAAGAACAAGGACCTAAATCATGACCATGCACTGTGTCTAGAATTAGTGGTGGTTATTATACCAGTGACCACAGAACTGGGGCTCCTGGTCTTCATGCCAAAGTACACCTGAGGCCGATATGACCCCCAGAACCTCTCGGGGGATACTTCTGCACTGCTGCTGTTTGCATCGAGCACACGTGGGGACGTGTGTAGGGTCACCACCCTTTTGGCCAGGGATGAGCGCATGTAGAGAGCATAGAAGAACCAGATAAGGCTGAAGATGCAGAGAGCGATGGAAATGTTAATGAACACTTTGCCGAGGTCCGTTTTCTTTTTCTTCTCCTTGCGATGTGGGACTGGCGGTTTGTCATCCGTCCTTGGGTGAGAGGCTCCATCACTTGTCACAATCCTTTTTCTCTGCCGACCCATTCTTCCCTATAGGCTACAGTTAGAGATTGATATCATTAGCCAAGATCTTTGGGGAAAACGTATCTGTTGGTAATGAAATTCACTCAGAAAGGTCAGATAGTTCTTGCACTGTTTTAAGGCATGAGCATATATTAGTTTCACGTTAGGGTTCAAACGTTTGTCTTGCTTGAGATATAGCAAGTCATACCCAGATTCTAACGTTAATGATATAAAGTAATGACTATACCGTTAACGTTAGGTATCTCATGGGTACAGAGATACCTCCCATTCAAAAGATCAACACCAAGTTTTGACAAGCTGTATAATCGCAACCACAAGACTACTAGCTGGTAAGTAGCGTAAAGAAATCACAACAGAGGGCCTGCGTAATCGGCTTCCAAGTGAGTTAAATGTATAATTTCCCTTAACACACGTGTACTTAGCAGTAAAGTAAGCACAGCATAACGTTAACATAGACGTTAGCAAGGTAACGTTAGCTAATGTTAACTAGTAGGCTACCTTATGAATGACTTCAGGCATAACATTAAGTCCATGCAGTTGACCTGGTCGCCATACAGTAGAACTGTCAAGTCATGATTCAAAGTGCCTTCATCAGATTTTAATTCTATAGCATCTCAATGAAATACCTACCTGAAGATTTGCCTCGATTGTCAACGGCACATATTCCTCACTTCCTGGTCAAGACGCCATCTGTGCCATCTACTGACGTGTCCTCGCCGCGACGTCATCGAACAGCATGTTCATTTGTTATTTAGTCATTTTATTTCAGTTTAGGTTCCACAAATACTTTGATCACATACTTGTGTCTCTTAAACGTTACACCATAGAACAGTGATTAAGATATTAATACGATATGTACACATTCACGTCTACTTTTATTTTGAAGTTTTGTGGATACGACATAAAAAAATACCACTTGAATCCGATGACAGGCGCCAAAGTGCTGCTGCAATGACCCCTTCCATAAACTCGACTGTGACACTACTACGAGATTGTCAGACTACAATAACAGGAAATGGCATGCATGACGGAGTTTGAGAAACGACAGAGCTACACTTTTCTTTAGATTTCACATGAAGCTGGAAATACTAATTATAAACACTGGAATGGCTTACAAAACTGCAATCATTTTAAAACATCAGACACCATTCAAGAGCAATGAACTTTTATTGAAACAATTACAGTATAGAATTACTGTATTGGTAATGCTGGGATTCTGTAACAGTATGAGCTATTCAAAAATAATGCTTCTGCTTCAAAAAAAAAAAAAAAAAAAAAAAGTGTCCCATGAACAAAGTAATACAAAGATGGGGCTTATGTACAAAACAGGCAAGGTTTTTTGGTTATGACTTATTGACATCACATGCCAAAAGAGCTTGACACCACAAATGCATCTAGTAGATGGATTGAACTTTAACAGACATACTGGAAACAGTACAGTGATTTCTATTATCAGTTCACTTATTCAGAATATGTTGTTTGATAACTTTAAAATCCCACAGTGGAGAATGAAAAGATATTTAAACTACACACCTGTACCAATATATATATATTTTCTTCTGGTGGGTGGGACAGACCACAGCTTGTTCCTCATTGATTTTGAAGCCAGTCAGTGCCATTAAACTTAATCATTTTAGCCCAAGTATATGAATGTCTATGAAACGCGTGCGTGCGCATGCACACACACATACACACATACACACACACACACACACACACGAGATCAGCCCTCTTTAAACAGGCAGAAAAGAACTCACTGAAAGACAAACATTCTTAGAAGGAAAGGTCTTAAACGATGGGGAAGGGCTGTGGAATGCAGCCCATGCCTCAGTGATGGTGACTACCTGTTGAGTTTGACGTGCATTGCCTACACTACTTTGCTTTCCCCAAACCCCCAGGGACATGACCAATCCTAAAAGCTTACTACAGGCTGTTTATTGCTACAGGAGACACACACACTCGGGAAACATTTGCATTTTGTAAACAAGCATGGTGGTTGATGCAAATTATTAACCATTAAAAATCCACCACCCCCCAGCCCCTTTGCATCATCAAGGACTCGTGCACTGGAGAGCCTCTACATGCCGCTCAATTCACACAGACTGCTTCTCCATTTGGGGGGTGGTGTGTGTTTGTGTGTGTGTGTGTGTGTGGGAGGGGAAGGGGGTGCCTGCTCAGAATGTGTTTTTAAAATGTTACATATTTTTTGAACCTACAATTGGTATGTCAGATTTAAATTAATTAGGACTGTAAATAAGGATAGTATGTGAAATTACTTCTTTGTTCATAGCGTTCTCATAGGACGAAAATCCAGCATTCATTTAGAAAAGATGAAAATGGTGAGGGCTTCAGACCAAGTGAACTGACATACAGTTTACAAAAACAGATTTGGTTTGGATCTGGTATGTGATCTTCAGTAATAAAAAATACTATTTCACAGTTTGACATCTTATTTTGGACTGGGCCTTAAGGCCTTCTACTGACAGCAGTAATTAAATCAAAGAGGAAGAGCTGATCCCTATATAAGTGAATATAACACCCAAAGGTGTTAAACCATGGCCCAGAGATTGGGTTCTCAGGAACAAAGTACATTTTTAATGTCCAGGTGCATTTCTTCCATTCATTCATTTTTTTTTTTTTTTTTTCAAAATATGTTTAAGTGCTTTTTTGCGTTATACATGCAAAGCAAAGAACAGAACAAAACATAGAGGACATCACTGTAGCAAAGCAAACAGAAGCCAAGAAAATAAAACGAAAAAAAAAAAAAAAACAAAACAAAACAAAAAGAAAAACACCCTTAACCCTTCAAACCCTGACACCAGGGCCCAGAGTCATCCCCACCCTGTCCTCAATCATCCTCTCCCCAGCTAAACCAAGCCAGAGGCCTGTATCTCACACAACCCACACAAGGGAGCCTGGAGGGGCCACCAGCCCATTCCCAACAATACAAATGAGAAACCAAAACCAGTAAGGACCCACAAAGCCCTCTCCAAAACCAAACTTCTTTTTTTTTTTTAACAAAACAAAATAAAATATGAACAACACCGGAGAGAAGATAACGGAGGTGTTCCACAGGCTCTCCTTGAGAAGGTCGGCCTTCAGCTGCCGACATGGCTGGGGTGGATGTGTGGGGCGGCTGTGGATGGAGGTGGTGCTGCTGATGACAGAAGGCAGGAGAGTGGAGTCTGACGACACCCCTAGCCTACCCAGCCTGGGACCTGGGGAATGGGCTAAGGGGGTGGGAATGCCAGATCACACCGCCCCCAGTTTAGCTCTTGACGAGCCCGCCGTCACCCTCACTCACAAAGCGTTTACGCCCCCTGGTGGAGGCCAGCAATCATGTCAGTGATCACATTCATACCAGATTCACATTTGACTGCACTTCCATCTTTGCTATACTTGTCATTTATATACTATATTGTGGCAAAATACATTTCATGGTTAAATTTAGTGTACCTAAATCATGATCATGCAGCCTTTATACAGCAATGTTTTCTAGGTGATTATGCATTGACATAGATAAGTCCACATTTGCAAATAAGAATCAATCAGTCAATTTTCCATCATAAATCACAAAAGCTTAGAAACAATCTGGATTTGAAGTACTCTTTTAGACACAGCATATGGCCTTGTATGACACCAACCTGGAGGGACAGGCATCTCTCAGTTGTTTGGTAATGACGGACTCTTGGTAGCAGAGGTCCACCAACGACTCCATGATGGAGTGGGCATGAGGTACATCCAGGTTGATCTCTGGGAGTTCATCATACACTCTCTCGAAGCCCTGCGGGGAGAGAACAAGAGCATCTTGATGTCTAGTCCATTTCCATCACATGATATTAAACATGCTAGAAAGGTCTGCCATACTAATGTGTAATTTGACTAATTACAGCTAGCCACTCGAAATGAGTAAATTTTCTATTGGTGGTGATCAAGTGAATGAATTGTGTTCACACAAACTAACCCGATTCATCTGGTCCAGTGTGATCAAGCCCATTTTCCAAAAGGCCTGAAGAAGTTTGACCATCATCTGAATAGCCTTATCTCCTGTGGACTCCAGAACCATGATCACAGCCTGCAAAGCCCAGGTTATCAGTATGGATAACAGTTGATAACAAACATGTACTGCCACTGTCCAATTCCTTCACTTGCCACAGGGGCAGTGTTATGTATTTACTATTCAGCTGTTGCTACAAGAAAAACAATTTAATTTGTTCAAAGGTCAAAACTGGTATCCTGATAAAAGGAGGCAGTATTTTACCATACGGATGACATTGTTTTTTTACCCTCATATACAAGTTCATGGTGGAAGTGGGGCACCTCCAGATCTCTGAGGCAGCGCTCAGCCTCAGGTAGGTCCCCGGAGACCAGGTACTCCTTCAGCAACAGGTTCATCTGGAACACACAAACGGCCTTGCATCAGCACTGCGCACTTGTTTGCTTAGCGACCCAGACAATCTTATCTGCTTCGGCCCAGAGTACTTAGTGGCCTTCAGCTTTTTCAGATGTCCTCTATGGCGCACCAAGTATGCAGGAATTTCTGCCAAGAGGGAAGCAATAAATTGAAAAGGAGTCATTGTGGGTGGACATAATCACTGCACCCAAAACCACAAACTTCTTTTTGTCACAGCCCTCACCTCCTCTATTGAAGCGATTGTATTCTGAGTCACATTTGTTTTGTACATCTGTGTAGGTAGCCAGCATAGAGCATCTAAATGGGATTGAAATAGCACTGCTGAAATTGTGCATCAAATGCAGTGGGCCAGAATCACTTGCTGGAGGCCACATGATCATGCATTCATGGAGGACCCCACAGAGTCTGTCTGTAACAAATCTCAGATGCCTCTCGGGGAGCACCTCAAAGGAAGTACTGACCTCTTAAGAGGCTCTGCTTACGAGACCAGACCAGACCCCAACAATCCCTTGAAGAATGTGTCCCAAGGAGCAGAACCACCCCCCTCAATCCATCTTTCCAAAACATTCCACTCATCCTTTATTAATCAAGGCAGACGCCATTCTGTGCAATAAAGTAGTCAGGGCAATGTACTTATGCTTGCTAATCTAGCTGGAGTAGACAGTGTTTACTGTCTTATATGGGCACAGGAGGAGAAGATAGCTCTTAGACAGCCCAGCACTCAGATTAGGCAAGGAACATAGGACTACAATCTAGAGCTCAGGTCTGTCCACAGATGGCATTATGTGGCAAAACAGTGGCCAAAGCACAGGTCCTTCCCTTTTTGTTTCATTAGTCAACCCATAGGAAGTCGGAGTAGCCTCATTCTGGACATTCAGGGGTGTGATTGGCAAAGGTAAAAAAAAAAATGTACGAAGCTGTTTTTAAGCTACTGCACCAGGATTGTGTAGGCTAACCGGCTACAACACTAGTTTTAAAAGCGCACACACTAAATGGAGAGCTAAGGTTAAAATGCGGACTGTGCCTTTAAATTGGCGACTTTTTATCCATCAGCACAATGCTACAGTAGGCTAGTAAGACGTTTACTAAGTACGCCAAAGCTTTGATCTCTTAGCACCGTCACCATAACGTTACGTGTTCTTATGGTGAGATGGCATCCTGAAATATGTTTTAGACAAGGGGCGCAAGGTTCACCGAGGTGAAAGGCTGGACAAAAAGCGTAAATGACAAGGTAAACTAAACAATGTACCGTATTTTCCGGACTATAAGTCGCTCCGGAGTATAAGTCTCAATAGTCAAAAAATGAGTCATGAACAGGAAAAAACATTATAAGTCGCACTGGACTATAAGTCGCATTTATTTAGAAATGTATTTCACAAAATCAAAAACAGAGACTATGTAAATGGACCATTGAGGCCAAAAAGATTAATGTTAATGAAGACGAAGGAGTGAAGGCAGCCAAGAGGAGGGCCGGAAGGTCTAATTGTAAAGCAAAAGATTCACTGAAATAAAATGCCATGTGGTACACCAAAATTTAGCTAAAATGTGGAGAATACAATGCAATCAAGCATTTTGGGCAATGTGGAGTCACAAGCTGGCAGCAGATTAAATGTTCATGAGAGAGAAAAAGATGGTTTTAAAAGGACGTGACCGAAGCAAGCCAGGCATAGACCTATAGGCCCGAAGGTAATTGTAAAGCAATTTACAAAAGATTCACTGAACAAAAATGCTGATACAGTACATGAAAATTTAGCTACAAATGTGGAGAATGCAATGCAATCAAGCATTTTGGGCACAAGCTGGCAGCAGATTAAATGCTCACGAGAGATAAATAGATGGTTTTAAAAGGACGTGACCAAAGCGCAAACCAGGCGATCGGCCTATAGGCCCGACAGTAATTATAAAGCAATTTACAAAAGATTCACTGAACAAAAATGTTGATGTGGTACATGAATAATTTAGCTACAAATGTAGAGAATGCAATGCAATCAAGCATTTTGGGCAATGTGGAGTGAGAAGCCGGCAGCAGATTAAATGCCCATGAGAGAGAAAAAGATTTTAAAAAAAGTGCACAGACCAATAGGACGTGCAGACCAAAGCTGCAGCAAGCAGGTGATATTTAGAAATGTATTTCACAAAATCCAAGACCAAGAACAGATGTAACTGGATACATAGAGGCCAAAAATATTGAGAATGTTAATGAAGACGAAGGAGTGAATAGCGGCAAGAGGCAAGCCGAAGGCTGCTGACGAGTGCCCGCGCTAATTGTAAAGCAATTTACAAAAGATTCACTGAACAAAAATGCTGATGTGGTACATAAAAATATAGCTAAAAATGTGGAGAATGCAATGCAAGAATATATTGGCACAAGCTGGCAGCAGAAGAAATACTCGGCTGGCCACCTCCGAGAGAGCGAGAGAAAAAAATATGCGCATTTAAAACCAGGGCCTAAATTTCAGCATGGGATTGCGGGTATTGCGCATAAGTTAATAAGTATTGAGCATAATAATAAAAGTCCCACAACTCCATCATAATGAGAGAAATAAGGCATCCGCTTTCATTTATCCATGGAAGTGTGTTGTGCTGAAATGGAAACCTTATATAGCCAAAGAGGTCTACGATAGCCTAAATTTAGTTATTTTTTCAATTCTGCATGGTTTACAACCTGGCAGCAACAATTGTGTTTAAATGTAGGTTACTGCTTCAGCCTCTAGCAAGCTCAGAAGGGGGCGGCATGCAACTGGTAGCTTGAGAGCAACATGTTGGAGACTCGTGGTGTAAGACAATGACTTTTCATTGGCAACAATATTAAACCAACCAACAATATAAAATATTAAGAAGAGCTCTTTTATGAGTTAAATTGAAACAAAATTATTACTGGCCTTTATTTGTCTGAATCTGAGGCCCGGCTATAAATAGAATCCCGGCCATAATTTGAGGCTTTAGGTATGCACGTGTGCTTCAGGCATAGCCTACCTAATCTCTGACTGAAAGTGCACAGAACTTGTGCATTTGAGAGCGCTCTCTCGCGGCTAGACAGTTATGTTTCATGTAGGGTTCATGTCAGTTAATATGAATTAACAACATGTTCAATTATATATTTTTTCATATACAAGTCGCACCTCGGAAAATACGGTAGTAGGCCTAAGGTAGACAGGCTTTGTGGTTAAAACTATGAAAACCTGTAAGGTTAGTCTGTCACAGTTAACTTCAAGCACAGCTTACACGCGCAGCATCACGAGATTCATTATCGGAAAATCCTGACAGCGAACCCGATGCAAAGCCAAAACGAGAAAAAAAAACTTCACACATAATGTCTTTAAATCAATTTGTTGACCTGTACTGTTTCATGGCTCCTGCTGAGAAACTAGTTCGCCACACACACTCACACTGAACTTGAATCAAGCATTCTTCAGAACGCAGCTGATCAACGCGTCCCGACTACTTTCACTTTCAATTAAATAAACGGAATAGGCCCACTAGGCTACTTGACGGCGGCATGATATTCGGAAAGATGTGAAACACAAAACCCGTCGTCATTGTCAGCGGCCTGTTATAACAATGGCCTGACTTATACAGAAATATAGTCTACCTCTCACCCACAGACCACCCCCCCAAAAAAAAAAAAAACCGGATCTATACGAATTGTGTAGGTCTCATTTTCAAGTCGGAATTCCGTTTAAAAACGGAAGAATCACACCCCTGGGACATTTCTTGCTCAGGCCTGCTCTACTATCACCTTACAGAAGGGAGGTGTGGAGGAGGGTAGTCTACAAATCTGAAAGTGGACAGCCATATATGTCCACCATCTCAACTTTGGGGGGGGGTGCTGGCATGAAATTGAGAGGTAATATTTTCCAGAACTTTCCAAACAACCGGATCTTATCGGAGTAGCAAAGTGCACAAGTGTTGACCTGCTAATAGCCCCAGAGCAGCATTCTCAGATACCCTGGGGGCTTCATAAGATGGGTTCCACTGTAGCCCTATAGAGGCTGCTGAGTACAGGCAGGTTGGAGAGCCAGGAAATCACACTGGCAAAGAGGCTGGTACAGAGACAAGTTATGCAACCACAGAAATAGCTGGCTCTCCCCGCCTCCACCTCAGAAACAGAGCCTGGTAGGCCAGCTGGTAGCTTTTGCAGAGGCTGTCTAGGCTGCAGAGCGCTTGTTTGTTTTGGTGGGGTGCTCAGGTTAGGTTGTGCATGGAAGCCATGAGTTTGTTCAGTCTTTTGAGGGTGAGTGGACAAGGACAGCCCTTTGTTTACCACTGTATAGACCGGAAAGGACACCTCACTCGGAAAGACGGAGAGAGAAAATTCTGCTGACGTAAACATTCAACAGATCTGCCTGTGGCTTCTCTCCCTGCATGCATTTCACTCCTGTTTACATTACATAACAACAGAGCCATGGAAGCCAAATGCTGCACAAATGGTTTTCACTTAAGGCCGGGGTTTAAGATGAACCACACTAAAAGGCCCTATGAAACCTGTTTTTTCTTGTTGGTTTGTTTTGTGGGATTCCTTGTTTTCAACTTGATTATTATAAATGTACTAAGGACAAAGGCAACTGTGATTTTACATAAAGTTTTTATCTATCTAGGTGATTTTGTAATAGGGTTGTTAGGTAGCAATGCTAGTATAACCATAAAGACAAGTATAGTTTTATTCAAATGGCTAAACTGCAGAGATCTTTAAGGGGAGATTAACTGCCTTTTTAACTTCTGTCTCTGGTTCCTGGACTTCTACTGAGTCAGTATACCACCCGAGTTATAATAGTCTATGTACATTATAAGTCATTCTAAGAGACAGTTCTAGTCTAGGAGTTTCTGTATTTCCTGTTAGGTCACAATGCATAAACATACGTCCATTCATCATCACTGTGGCACTCTATCCGTTTTAAAACCACTGAACAAGTTGAAATTTACTAAGTTGATTCATTACCTTTGGCATCAGTGTCACTACCAGGTGCAGGCAAAAATGCATTTTGCACATGCCATTTTATTCTCCATTTAAATGACATTCTTGTTTTACCAATTTCCTGAATTATATGATTCGGCCTGGATTTCTCACACAGTGGCATTGGGCCTTAATTATGGTATGCCATATATATGCCATTTATTTATAACTACTTGCAGAGGTGAGGAAAATGAAAGAAAGTCCAGAAATGAAATGTCATGTCTGCAACTATAAGACAACGGCTAAGCATTCAATTGGTTTATGTGCATTAAGTTGATTTAAGCACAAACACATCTTTTTTCTTTTTGTTTATGTGCATTAAGTTGATTTAAGCACAAACACATCTTCAGACTTCACAGTATGAAGACTACCAGGACCAGACGGCTTTTTCAGTCCCCACCTCCATGTCCCAGATTAACAGGATTTGGGAAACCTCACACAAATCACTGGCTACTTTCCAGTTGTCAGTGAGAAATTTCTATCTGCAAGTAAGGTCATCGTTTCATCCCAATTCTGTTTAGTTGTTTTTTTTAAATGTTTCTTCATAACACCAATTTCATCCTCATGACAATGCTTAGACTTAGAGTTGATGCAGTCAATTATATGGTTCTCATATGGTCAATCTGGTTACATTTGGTCAAATGTGAACCTTCATATTCCCATCCCCACAGCCAGCGGCCGTTGTTCCATAAACTCCCTTACCTCTTTGATGAGATGTTTCACAGGTCTCTGGCCACCTCCCACTCCCCACACATTATCTAGCCTTACAATTTCCTTCTTCATGGAGAGGAGGACAGCTGCTCTGTCCAGCGCAGCTCTAGGGAGAGACACACACACACACACAGAGTTAACCACTGTTTTCAGCATTCATCCCATATCCCAACGGTCTGCGTTGGTCTACATACTTAGACTTGACAGATATTTGTAATTCAGACAGCATGTCTTTGAATATCATTAAATAAAGAGGAATGCAAGCCTTTGATTTTAGGCTCTATAGGCGAGAGCCAACAGGACCCTTCCTGGCATGAGGACACATCTCTCCTCATCTCACTCTAACGGTTAAGCTCTCAGCTCTGCCACAGATCAGTTATATGACATACAACACAGCCTTGTGTTAGATGGCACCTCCATGTACCAGCCAACCACTCTTGACTGACCTGGCATGGTCACAGTCCACTTTGCCTTTGTAATGGTCGAGGAAACTCATAGGGAGCACATGGTCAGCGATGGCTCTGGCTATGAACTGGCCCAACATCTGCAGACACAGCAGTGAGACCAGTCAGCATTCATGCGGAGAAAAACAGTTAAGCCCCATGGCCTTATCTTAAGCTTCCCATCTTCTGCTGCCTGAGGTCCTCCTACCTGTGTGGCATCAGGCGTGTCCAGGATGAGGTCAGGCAGTTCTTTGAGCATTCTGTCAAAAGCGCGCGCCATGTCGCGATCAGAGAGACTCTTTCCGGAGAGATCCGACAGCAGGCGCGAGGTGAGCTCCCTGTGGCTAGCTTTGCCTTCCAGAGACAAAGACACAGCCATTGAGGAGAACTCATACTTGTGTGGCCCTAAATTCAGCTCCTTCAGCAACATCTGAGGGGGACACATGGTCGAAAAAGCATATATATATATATATATATATATATATTTTTTTTTTTTTAAAAGCACATAAGGAAATACACATCCGCTCCTGCACACAGACGTAGGGTCTCAGTCTTAGGGTCTCAGCACTACCTTATGGGTTTATACAGTGTGTGTGGATGAGTTTTTCCAGTTCTTATTTGCCTGATGAAGATCTGCGGAGATCGAAACGTTGCCTTTTTAGAATAAATAATTTCTTGGAGCCCATATACAGTGTGAAGACCATCTCCTTCCCTCTCTATGTGTAGACAAGTCCCACTGGAGCCTGATGTGGTGTCTGAGGTTGCTGCTGCTCACCTGCACTTCTTTGGTGTCTCCGTGCTCAAAGTACTCCTGCACAATGGGGTTGACCATCTTCTCCAGCTCCTGCTCATTCAACTCTGGCACCACTTTGGCGAATATGGTGTCTCCCTATTGGTACATGCACACACACACACACACACACACACACACACAATGAAATGTCTGTGACTAATGGACAGAGACATTCTACTACAAAGCTGACATAAAATGTTGTATTTTTCATTGTAGCTTCACGTATGTTGACACTTCTAGGTTAATAATATGAAATGTCGCTGCAGTGAACTCATAAAAAGATGGCATGGTGAAACATCTGTGTCAACTGAACAACTTTTAACTCAAATACAAATGATAAGCTCTGAGGTAAGTGGGAACACAACAGCTGAGGCCCCCTTCCAAGGTTAAGGCAGAGAACACAGTTATCAAAGCTCTGATAGGAGTGATAAAATATGAGTGTTTTGTGTCTACGTATGCCTTTTTTACCCAGCAGCTGGAAACCAGGAGGAAATCAGAGGAAAGAGCCTCCTCAATCTATTGTTTTGACCTGCTCTGAAAAGCAAGGGCACTCTTTAAAGAAGGGAAGAGTCCGCTGCACTCTAAAGGGCTTGGTCGTTTCCAAGCCACTGACTCACTTTCCTGTTTTCCCTTTTCTTCTCTGAGGCAATAGCTCCGACGGGTTAGGCAGAGTATATGTTCCAAGTCGTACACACACACACACCTGGACGCATGAGGAATGAAAAGGTCCGAACAAAATAGCACACAAATATCGAAGGCTGGAATGTAGGTCTTCATTTCGAAATACAGCACATTAAAACGTACAGAATCAGCAGACATATGGGGGTTTCATGTTCTAAGTTCAAAGATAATAGCAGAGTGAACCATGGCTAGAGGCTCTATTTATTTCAGATAATATAAATATATGCATGTACTGTAAATATGTAACTGACAAGTAGAAAGAACCCTTTCCTATAAAACCTTGTGCCTGTGGAAGAAATGCACTGAAAACAGCTGTGGAATGAATCTAAAACATCTGAAATAGTCAGAGAGATGCACCCTGCACCTCAAACCCGACCACATCCGAGTCCATTGCAGCAAACACATAAATCGCTGTGAGCAATCCCAAATTGAGAGAGAAATGTGCTGAAATGAGGGCTGCTGAAACGGTTTGGTCGCTCACACACTAAATAGCCTCATACACTAATGTGACAGTGCGTGAATGCTGTCCATTCTTGCAAGCGCACAGAGGGCCTCTGGGACAGCCCCAGACAAACAGCACACACAGAGGGGCTGAACACGGCTGATGCCACCCTTGTCTGGCCGCACAATGTCAGCCTGCGATGAGCTTGTGTCTCTGCACTCAGCAATCAGCCGGCAGAACAGGCATCAGCAGGTTTGTATTCGGACCAGGCAAAGGATCTGACCCAACAAACCGGGGAAAACAAGAGTGGGTTGTGATGAGTGGTCAATTTCTTTCCACAACAAAGCTCTCCCTCAAACCAGCCACCAAAGCTCCTGCCACCTCCACAGTTACAGCAGAGGCCATATCTGTCGGGGGTCATCAGGCCATATAGCCTATAATATGTCCATATTGTATCGTCCATCGCAATCTTTTACTGTACACATCTTCAAATACAAATTAAGGGGACATCGCCCAACCCTATTTGACAAATTCATTTTCTCTAAGGCATGGTGCAACACTAAAAAAAATGGCCAGAGCCTACAATTACTTAGAATCTGCCCAATGGACATGAATGATCAAATTTATTTAAATTCTGGGCCAATTAATGATACTTTACCTTAGCTAAGCACTGTACGTACAAGTAAAACAGGAGTGGCTTGTCAACATGTGAATCTGACCAAGTTTGTTCATCTCTTGCAGTCCATCACACAAACCTGGTAGGCACGTGCTTCACTAAATAGAAACACGTAACCCATGGATCCCCATGATGGCCTCTACCCTGGGCTCCTCCTCCAGAGAGTGTCATTGTGCATCTAGCAATGCAAGATAGTAATAGGAAATGGTGGGACTATTACCATGGTAACTAGCATTTCCTAGCCATCGTGAATGTCTCACAAACACACCATTTGATCATCGAGGATCATTTGAGTGAGGGTCACAGTCTGCAGCGTGTCCATTACTTACCTGTGCAACTTCATCGTAGTTGGGGTCCTTGGCGTCTGGCTCCTCCATCTCATAGACCATACCTGCAGCTCCCCACACCCCCTTTCCTCCAGCGCCACCTAATAATAAGAGGAGAGGACCTCACTTCTGGATGGTGTTAAACAAAAATTAACACTTTCCCCATTAATAAACTAAAAGCTTTTTTTACATTGGACTTTTCTTCTAGTCTTAGACTGGGCTTAAACTATTAAAATGCATGCACCACAGCAAATACTAAAATTCTAAATGTCCTAAAACCTTAGGCTTAAATGCATAGCTCTCCAACTAGAAGGGTTGCACCATTCGCCAACTCAGACCTTTTTTAGGCAGGCCCCGGCCTTTGCCAGTTCTGGACTTGCGGTCATTGGCGTTGATTTTGCCCTTGGGGCTGTGGGGGTCAGCTCCCAGCTCGCCACTGATGGACTCTGAGAGCGACTCCCGGGTGGAGTCTCGAGAGGAGGACTTGCGCAGGCGGCGCTTGGCCTTGGCTTTGAGGCGGGCCTCGTGCAGGGCCTTCTCCTGTGGTGTCCAGTTCCCGTTCACCTCCGTCTCGTTTAGCAGCTCATCCCCGAGGGAGCCGTCCGCCTCGCCCCGCTCCTGATCGAAGGAAAACACACCTACAAGAGAGGACAGAACCCAGTGAGATTCACATGCTCAACTCCAGTCTAAAAAGACAGGACAAAACTTCTTGTGAAGCTCTAAGAAAAAAAAAAAAAAAAAGACAGCCAATCAGAATCAACCAAATTTCAGACGTCACATTCATCAACATGAGGAGGGACTTTCTGATCATTGGTTAGTTATCATTAGAGTTATCTTTATTGTTCCTGGTGTGAACAGCCCTTAATAATTAGGCTAAATAACATGACCTCCTTTCCTGATGTTTACGAACGGATTATTAGAAAAGCCATCGTAGTGAAACCAGCCTTTCACACTTAACAGACAGAGAGCATTTCCCAGTCAGTATTTTAGCGATTATTTTTTCGATGCATCGATTAATCTAACGATTCATTTTTTCAGTCCGATTCGATTCGATTCGATTATCGAATATCTCCCCATTAATTGACTAATAGCAACTTATACATGTTGATTTACATATCTGAATGAAAAAAACATGAATTCCATTGAACATTGACATTGGAATATAAGTTTATTGCTCTTAAGATTACAAAATAAAAGACTATACAAGTGCAAAGTAATGCATTCTTAGTCAGAGGTAGCATTCAGTTCAGTTCAGTAGTGTATAGGTCTAATTGAGTGCCTGTCACTTTAAGACGACGTTCGTGAGGGAATCCTTGCAATTAACATTAACACAGTTAAAACGCTGCTGATGTGTGGATGCAATTCATAACGTAGTTAGTTCAAATAACGGTTCGTACTTCTCCTTGGGACAAGCACTTTTGAGTCTTGGAAAACACTTTTCCCATTTACATCGGGATTTTGCAAACATTCAGTGTCAGAGTCAATAAAATGAGCCCTGCATGAATAACGAAATTGACAAACAGCTGTAAGAATGCTAAACTCAACATCCAAACAGTATTCTAACGTTAGCTTTGAGATACTGCTTGATTGCATAACTTTGCTAAGGTCTCATCACAACATAGTACATTGAGGAGACCAAACTAAGTAGAGTTAACTTTAATGCAGCAGTTTTGAACAAATTTGCACAGCATGGTCACGATGCTAAGCGGATTTAATATCAATTTAGCCCGCCGTGTTCTATGCAATGCTTCTATGTGGCAACAACAATCCTTCAACAATCGTGAATATTTTGTTAAATGCACATGCAGAGGAGGGGCAGCGGGCTTTTACAAGAGAGAGTGGCCGGGGCAAGGAAAGGCTGCGTGCGTGAAAAGCACAGCTCAATGATTTCGTGGCCCCCAGCCACAGATTAGTCAACGAATCGACGCGCATATTTTGCGTCAACGTATTTTTTGTGTCGACGTCATCGATTACGTCGACGCGTTGTCCTAGCGCTATATGCAACCCTGATGTAGTTACATTTCAACACTTACTGTAGCTGGAGGCATTTACAAACAACCTGTCAAATAATTTGCCACATGCTTTATTACTGTGCCACATAGAGCAATGGAGAGAACGGTGTTCACAATGGGCATGTTTCTTCATGTCTGTCCGCTCTCATTCACTCAGTCAACCCAAATGCAAAGCAACTAATAAACAATGTGAACCATATTTGTCCACAACATGGCCACACGCAAAAGACTGAAATGACAATGGAGCGTCAACATTACACAGCGAGGGGAAAAAGCACACAGGTCACACAACCATGACTAACAGACTGACTAAATGTCCGACTTCAGCAGGATCCTCTGCTCCACCTTCAAGGATCACATCCACTTTTATAGCCTTGTTTTATTAAGCTAGCCAAAGAATGGTGCAATACACTGTCCACCTGTCCAACTGGTCATCCATCCAGTGATAATGACGGCTCAAGGTTTCCTGTGTTTACCGAGCTAAAGGGAGAGACCGGGTTAAAGCTTTACCAGCAGAGGTCCGTGCGCCGTACTGGAAAGGTGGGGAAACACAAGCACAGCATGTGGGCCATACAGCATACAGTTGAAGGCTTGTACAGCTGTTTGTGAAATCTCAAGGCTTGCTGTGGTCTAAGGCCCAGACAAGCACAAGGTACCTCCACAGTGGACAATTTATGACCAAGACTAAAGGTTTCCACTGGGTATACAGGCAATTCTGGGCACAAATATAGCATGCACTCTGCACCTCTGTATGCATTTCAGTGGCAGTTGGCGAGACTACAGACATGTTTTTTTTTTTTTTTTGCGGGGATGGCCCTGGCCGACTGAAACGCTGCACCTGTGCCATGCGGTCAGACATTAACGTGGACGAGGATCACGTCCAGAAAACGGCGATCGCTGCTGGACACAACAGCAGCACAGAGACGCCTACACGGTCGCTACATGACTCACCAGCAAGCTCCATTCAGCAGCTACAGCACAACAAATGTCTTGCAGCACCGCTACCACTCAAGCAGCCCTTTCCAAACGAGAAAATCAACAAAAGCACTGAACTGATATCTGAGCCTGGAGCCAAGCAGGATGGGCCACATGCAGCAGAACTGCTGATAGGGCAATTTTCTCTCCCTCCGTACCACTAGAAGAAGGGGTGACTACATATGGCAGTGTAGGGCCTGCCAGCAGTCACATGGTTACTCCTTGTCAGCGAGGGACAAAAATCTCTCAAGCCGTAATGAATACCCCCTCGTCCAGCAGCAGACTTATGGCCTATAGATTACAGCCTGGCGTTTGGCAAGGCAGAGCAGAGCATAGAGGGGGAAGAGAGAAAGAGACAGAAAGAAAGAAAGACTCTAACTTGCCAAAGTGAGTCAAGCAGAGAAAGAGAAAGATCGAGGGAACGAGACAGAAAGACAGACTCTAGATTTCCCATAGTGAGTCAGTTTTAACTCCAGAAGAAACAAATGTAAGGCTTCAACTCTGACTTAACACAGAACCCAAAACAAGAGCTCTGCTGGATAGGACAGGCCAAGCTGAGCAATAGTTTCACAAGGAGCTATCCAACAACACTCTGCCAAAAGGGTGTATGCAAGCTAACATACATACTGTGCAAACACTGTTCTATGGAAGACACACATACATGATGATCAGGCGCGCACACACACACACACACACACACACACACACACACACACACACACTTCCTAAAAGAATGTGCTTCAACAAAGCCAGGACTTATTTTACATAAATACTAGGGCTGTCAAAATAACTGATTAATTTTGATTAATTAATTTGAGAAAAAATAACTGACTGAACTGAAAAAATAGTGCAGATTAATTGATTCCGTATGACCTTTAACCCTGAGCCGTTCTAGTCAGTAAAAATTAGACTGTAAAATGAAGGAGAGAGAAGAAAACGTGCTGCCTGGATCATTGATTGGAACATTTACTTTTAAAAAACGGCCTGATGGTGTTGATAAAAATAAAGTGTTGAAAATAAAGTCCTCTGCAATGTCTGCAGCAAGGAATTTGCATATCACCGGAGTTCATCAACTCTATAGTTGCACATCAATGCAAAGAAATAAGTGTTGACATTGAGGGGAGTGTGAATTTATGTTTGTGTCCCCTAGGTTATATCTGTGGCCTGAATTGCCTTGTATGTGAAAAAAAAAAAAACTTCTTCCCAAAGCACTTTTGAATTTATTTCAGCATATTAGGTCATATCATAGATTATTATGGCAATTATTTGAACAGTGAAAATAATAATAAAAGAGTTTTTGAACTTTAATGTCACTAATGGTGATTATTCAATAATTCATTTGAATTTAAATATTTTAAATACTTTCACAGCAAAAATTATATATTATATATGCGATTAATTTAGATTAATTAATCACAGAGTATGTAATTAATTAGATTTTTATTTTTTTTTCGATTGACAGCCCTAATAAATACATTTTAAGTACACGATTCTAATACCCACTGTGCTTTCCAGTAACCCAATGAAAAGGGGTGTACAAAAATAGCATTTTATTAAATTAGTCAGGTTATTTTGTTATTTGTCTGATTTAACAAATCTCTAAATGTTCAAAAGTTTAAGATAATATGCCCTCCCATGCTACACAAGCCTTGTTTCCTGTGACTCTGCATTTGCAAATGTGTGTTCCCTTTCCTTGTGGGCAGCCATGGCCTACTGGTTAGCGCTTCGGACTTGTAACCGGAGGGTTGCCGGTTCGAACCCCGACCAGTAGGCACGGCTGAAGTGCCCTTGAGCAAGGCACCCAGCACCGCTGTTGATGCAGGCAGCTCACTGCGTCGGGAATAGTGTGTGCTTCACCTCACTGTGTTCACTGTGTGCTGACTGTGTTTCACTAATTCACGGATTGGGATAAATGCAGAGACCAAATTTCCCTCACGGGATCAAAAGAGTATATATACTTACTTATACTTTAGAACTTTTTAAATAGCTCTACAATATGGTGAAACAGTTTTCACTGAAATTTGTTTTGCATCCCCAAGCAGCTTGTTCAAGAAAAATGAGAGTGTGTATATTTGGATTTTTCTTTGACCATATAGTGCAAAGGTCTTATGTTTATTATGACATGGCTACAATCCAAAAAAAACCCTCAAAAGGCATGTTCCCAAAAGGATATGAAAACAATTCTGATTGTTGCCCAGAGGAAAGTGACACGTTAGATGTCACAATCATCTAAATATTTCCACCAAGTTACAATAGAAGAGATCAATCCAAACCTGGACACAAGCAGGTCTGTCCAACACAAGACACACTTTTTTTATGTTGGGTACACAGGAAGCGGTCTTCACACACCGATTTTAACCACATGAGCACATGCCTTCCAGTCCTCTTACTGCCCTACCCTACTACTCTCACTGTAAACAACTCAAGAGTCCCTCCCCTCCCACTCACTCTCCAGAACAGCAGCCTGCTGGAGAGCTCAAACTCATTTGCTGAATGTCAACCTACAAAACCAGGCCAGAGTGCACACACAATGAGCACAGAGTGTAGAAGCAGGGAATAATAAAAAAACACTAGTCAATCTTGTTTTGGGATCACTGCAGCTCATTTTTATTTGCAGTGTTATTTTTTGCATAGTTCAAATAACAATGACTTAAGACTTAAGCACAGTTTGGCTTTGCAAGACCCTCCCAAAGAGTATAGAACTACCCACCATCCTTTGAAAAGCAAGATGTGTACAGCCACATGCCTCCCGCTCTGGACTCACTTGTAAAATTATGCTTGATCACCGCCTTTGAGTTAAACATCTACTGCATGCACTTAAATAACAAAACAGCCATGACAACAGATTGCCCATTTATCCTGGGGTGTTTTTAAAGATAGCTATCGTTGGGCTGGATGTGGGGGTGATGATTTTGAGTCCTAGGGCTGGCTGGGTGTGGTAACCAGACTCCGGAACGTGTGTCTTTAATCCGTGTGGAGCAGATAACCACCCACAGATTAGGCCGCCTCTGCACCTTCCCCATCAAGTGCTCATGTTGCTCTGGCCTTTGCTGGTGCACAAAGCGCTCTCCCACTACATGCACTGCAAGTCCATAATACCTGCAGTTAATCCAAGTGTCTGACAGTGGCATGCTGCCAAATACGGTACGCATATGAGCTGTTACTCGGTCAACACAGCGAACCTGGGGGTGGGGGTGACCCTCTGAAGGAAGTTAACCAACAAATGGCAACAGTATTCTCAACTGTCAGTGTCTTAACTACAGTAGGAAACTGGAGCAAAGCTCTCTGTTGGCACCTGGGAGCATTGGATCAACCCACTACCCTATACAAGAGCAGTGTGCTGTGCACTAAACTCAGAGGCGCAGCTCTTTGTCATACTGATACAGTCAGTCGTAGAGAGGGACATCACCCTTCTGCACTCTGCAAACATAAACAGTTGTCCTAAAAGCAGTCCCATAGAGGCATTGCAGGGTGTGGTGGGTGTGGCTGACCGGTGGTCTAACTGAAAAACACAGGGTCATGACCTGATGGAATACAAAAGCCTTCACAGATGAACACCACTGATGCATACATCTTCATATACTGTATGCAATCATCCCATGAATCACCAGCTCCTGGCCTTTAGATATCTTTCTATAGACATTATCAAAAATCAATTAGGGAAATGTTACAAAATGTTCAAGGCTGTTCCATTCTCTAGTTGCCCCCAGAAGACTAGACGTAGACGACTGGAGCAAGGGCAGCGTGTGACACACATTAAGCGTATTCATTAGTCCATGGGCAAATCAGGCTTGACATTTGTGTTTGTGCACGCTCTATTATGCTCTCAAGCATACATTTACCTCAGCTGTTACGCAAATGGTCTAAGCAGGTAAAATGGTGGGACACCCGATTGAAAAGTTGGAAAATCTAAATATTAAAAACAAACACAGTACAAAGTTTTATGTAAAAGTAATTTTACCACAAATAATCCAAAGGAACACAACAATATCTCCAACAAGAATAGTAAATTTGTACTGTGTTCTTTGTTGAATCTAGAACATAAGTTCGTACAGTTAAAGATTAAGCAAACTATGGCTGAAGACATGCACGTTTCAATTATTCAAGGATGAATTGCATTGACTCATGGCTTCTATGATTACATGTCAACACCATACCACCACCATTATCTATTTAAGCATGCCCGTCTATCTTTGCATAGGCCAAAACAAGTTCACTGATAGTGCCTAGCCAGGCCTTCAAGCATTGACCACATTAACGTTATAGGTTGGACAAATATAACACTGGGTGTGAAAGGAATACGCTTGTGACATTAAACATCAAAACGGAGCAACCCCAGAGTAACTATGCATCTGAAATCATGCCTAATGGTTGGTCGAATTACTACACAACATTGATCAATTTAGCAGCAGAAACATTACAAAATGTATAGTGCAATAAGATATATCCTTTATGTAACCAACGAGTACAAGGAGTGTACACTATGTTACGTTACGTAATCTATATTGGTCCGTATAGCGATATATATTCGCCTGCGTCACTTAATCCAGAGAGGCATGAGTAGTTCATAGCAGAGTGAATCAATTGTAAACAGAGGTACAAAGACACCCAAAAACATCGATATGTTGAACCATGTTAACATGTTTGAGTATGCTGTAGTAATGCACGATTTCAAGAACACCAACAGTGTTGCACAAAGAAGAGAAACAAACAAACGAGAAAGGCATTGCGGAAGTGAGTGGGAAGTATTACATGTGTATCACAGTGTAGTTATTGTTCATATTAACACCCCAACTAGAGCTGCCGCACATACTGTAACGTCAATTTCTTAGGTACAATCAACAAGGGTTGTGTTAAATTGCTTGCTCCAAATGGTAAAGGTCAGAACACATTTGGTGATTTGACAAAGGGGCGTGGAATAAAAATGTTTCGACCACAAAGCTGAGCTAGTTTCACTTCTACATAAACAATATGGTCAAAAATAGTCTAGAGCCAGGTCAATGAAATGACCGTAAGCTCGGAACTTGACATGAAATGAGCCCCAGTTAAGAACATTTACCAGCCTGCACAGCTTATGGTAATTCAAACGTTCTCCTGTTGACTGATGTGAAGAATGCTGCTACAACGACAGCTAATTGCATCAAGATTCAAGTGCGATCTTGCATTGACAATTTTACTCAACACTGGCAGAGACGGCAAAAAAACACAAACACAACTAGATGAAGGTAATATTCATCGAACGGTCCAGCCTACCGAAAGGGTTAAATCACCAAGCATGTTCTTGCACGTATTTTAACAGACGAAAACTGAGAAATGCTCTAAATAATAATGCACATATGAATTTTAAGGAAATGCAGATGCACTCGTTGCCTTTGGTGTGTGTTAAGATCACAGCTGACACCCCAAATGTTCGAGCAATCTAAACAGTCGATGTATGCGAGCACATGGTGGAGAGTGCATGCAACTGCAGCCCAACCTCTCCGAGACAATGGCTGGAGATTAATGTAATATTAGCGTAGGAGCATATATCTCATTCATGCACACCTCTAGACATGTCAGAGAGAAGACACACATGCTATATATGATTTAAAATAGGCTCACCATCGTGCTGAGCAGCTCCAGTCCAAGTCTCGACTTCGGTCGCCATTGCGTTCGATGCAAGCTAGCTGCTGACCGCGTGCTTGTTTATTGCTTGCTAGTTGCTTGCACTTCCAGCGTCTACCTGTCATAAAAATAAATGGTAATGTTATGTTCGCAGTTTTCATCATAATAACTCACTTATATGTTATAGTTACGATGCATGTTTTCGTGAAAATGGCAAACATTTCCATGTAAAACCTCATTTAACCACCTCACCTTTTCCTTAAACTCGACAAACAAATCGCACGTTTGGTGTTCTCCACAAATTATAAATGTTAGCCAGCTAGCTTACGTCCCTGAGCTATTTCACAAAACACAAATATATACTTAAATCAAACAAATGATTTACACTTGTGAACTACAACTAATTAAGCATTGATGTGGGGCAGAAGAACACTAGTAGATCGTGCACATTTCAAGACTGCGCTCTAGCAATACAAACAAAGTCTGTTTTTAACTTTGGAACGTCTGGAGAATATCACGTGGGGACAATGTGGATGGGGAGTGGTTGAAATAGGGGCAGGGACTTTGAAGTCCCGCCCAGTCAAATCGTAAGAAAACACAACGTGCTCAAAATAAATAAGTTAACGCTAAATATCGTCGTATTGTGATAGTTAGCCTTCTACCACCATGTCTATTTGTCGTCCCTCCAACTGAAGTGAGACCCAGGTATGTCTGATACATGAATAGCCTACCAAATAATTGTCTCTTGCATATCATAATCAAACCATCCCAGCAGTTGCCATTTACTTAGCCTAGGCTACAGTGCACATGAAGCAGACGGGCTGCATTAGGTCCACTGAGTGGACTCCACTCCATACAATCTATGAAGTCATGGTCAGGATGAAGGATAAGGGAGTTAACGGTTGGTATTAAACGCTCAGCTTGCCTTTGGTTTCTGAAGTAGGCTACCACAATAACCTAGAGTAAATTCATAATTTGTGATTGGTTTTACTGGGGGATGCATGCGCTGTCTCAATCTGCAGCATTCCATCTCCAGATGACATGTTGCATGTTTTAAAATGTGGTGTTGTTTACATATTGGATTTAATAATAAATTAATAGATTTAAGGTATTTGGCTTACTCCATCAATTGTGTGGATAATTCAACAAAACATTTTACAAAGGAGGTTGATCTCATCCAAAACCCGGTCCATGTATAGGCGCCCCACAGGGTTGTGTCAATCTGTAAAACTCCTGAAGTTTGCAAATGACACCAACGTCATTGGTTTGATTCAGGATGATGATGAGTCTTCTTATAGGCCGGAGGTGGAACAGCTGGTCCAGTGGTGCAGTCAGAACCACCTGGAGGATCATTGGAGCTGACCTTCCCTCCACCCAGGACCTGTACTGGTCCAGGGTCAGGAAAAAGGGCAGCAAAAATCTCTACAGACCCCTCACATCCTGTCACAAACTGTTCAACCTCCTTCCCTCTGGTAGGCGATACAGGGCACTGTTAGCCAAAACCAGCCGATACAAAGACAGCTTCTTCCCCCAAGCAGTAACTGAACTCTCAGAAATACCCCCCACCCTTACACTGAACAAAGTCAATCAACACTGTTCTGCTCATCTACCTCATGTGTACTTCAATCTTACAGTTACAATATTGTTATTAATACATTATCATTGCACTGAACTGCCTTGCACTATATTTATATTTAATCTTAAACCTCAGTCTATACTGATATTGCAATTGTATATTGCATCTTGCCTGTGACTGTTGAGGTGTCCACGACCATGGCACCTTTGACAGGGACAACAAGGAGGCGGACATGAATTTCCCCTTGGGGATCAATAAAGTATCTATCTATCTATCTATCTACATCCCTAGCCACAATCCCTAGCCCCCACCCCTCACCCCGGACAATTGTATTACCCCATCCCACCCATGGTGTCTATTTATTTGCAAATATACATAGTGTATTTATTCTTAGCCAAAGCCATATTCTTCTGCCCTTCATTCTAGTCTTACTGTTCTGTTTTTATTCTGTTTATGTTTTATTTTTTATTGTTATGATTCTTTTTTTATTCGTATATGTTAAGTGAGTGTTGTACTTTGAAAGCAAAGATTATCGGAGTCAAATTCCTTGTTTGTTTACGCAAACCTGGCCAATAAAGCTGATTCTGATAAGAACCATTTCCAGATAGTATTAACAATTACCTGCAATTTCATGATGAGCCAGCTGAGGGAGGCAAAGACAAATGTTTCCAACAAAGAACTAAACCACAGGGAGTAGGATTACTGTGCAGAGCAGCTGCTGCAAGATGTTGAAAATTCTCAAGGGCAGTGACAATGTCATGTCAAAATTAAGAAAGGGGGACACTGAAAATATTCCTTTATCAAACCAATTGGGAAATACCAATCCCTTTATGGGATGTTCCATAATATTTATTCATGCTATGTATGTGTTTTCAGGAATCGTTGACAGTAATCAATACAAATGAGATTTTTTTTTCTGTGTAGTGATTTCATCATGACCATTATCTGAGAGTAAAGACGCAGGGTGAGGTTTAAGGGTCTGGACAGGGAGTGCTGCTAGGTCATTTTTAACATTCGGCAAGCAATATGTAGTCAGGGTCTCAGGCTCTGTCTGCACTCAGTCTATATGTGAGTCCAGTGAAGGATCTGTGAAATCTCATCTCTGGCCACTGTCAATCAGTGAAGCTGCGGTAGTACTGCATTCATCACCTTGTAGACCTGTCTGTCCACAATTTCAACAGAGCCTGTTCAATTCTAGTGGCTGCTCAGGAAGCATGCCTTCATCATGTTTTGCAGAGGTCCTTGATCAGTATGTGTTTCTGAAAAATATATTTCAAATGTAGGTCAGCGGTGATATTTCCCTGCTCAAATGGACTTGCTACATCCGACAGAAAGCATACTTGTGTACAGACGTGAATGCATTCACACTGCATTCACAGTCACTGCAACACCTTTGTAACATCACAACAAGTTCAGAGACACATTTTTCCCAGTTCTTCCATACGAGGATATAACATGATGGTTACGTTCAGAATGAGTTCATAATCAGGGCATGTGCCACACTGAACGTTTCACTATGAACGTTTATTTCCACACAAATCAACAAATTGTTTCATAAGCATCAGACAGTTGAGTCCAACATTTCAAATAAATAAATTTTGACATTGTGACAAGCATTTTATTACATTGTGGCAACATAAAGTGCTACATAAGATGTGACATTGTGGGAGAGGGAGACTGAAACCATTGAACAAATAAACAGTCTGAACACAGTATTAGCACTTCTTACATCATAGGCCATGAAATGAAAAGGTCAATAACAGAGGTTACAAAATGCTCACAACAGTCAGACAGGGTTGGCCTTAGTGACAAGTCAACACATACAGTAAATATAGGGATAAATATCCAAAATGAACATTCAGGCCTATTTCACAGACTACTCCACGCACACTAGTCATCTGTAACTGACACAGACTAGAAACCTTCAGCCTTTGCTGTACTACACCTGTACAGACCTGCAGGTTTTGATGATTTAAGTTATGTAAAAAAGTCTAATATAAACCAGATTTAATAATGATTTGCAGATGGTATGACTTACAATAGGTAAGTACATGTGTCAAAACAAAAGGGGGGAAAACAGTCATTGAGGCAACTCCATAACCACTCTCCTCTCATGCAGGATATAGAGATTAAGTGAATTAACAACAACAACAACAACATTAAGCCCCATGATAGAGGAATAGTTACATCTGCACTAGGTAGGCCTACTTAAAGTTGATCAGACTACACCACTCCACTGTCACAGAAATGGGACACGTTGTACATATACAATGTACACCAGCAGTCAAAGTGGATTTGTTATGAATTTCCTCTTTTTCCTCATTTCTAAAATGGTCTCCTCAGGGGATTAGGAGCAGTCAAACACACACTAACACTCAAGGGTTTCTACAATAAGTACATCAAATTGCGTGTCAACTTTCAATGTCTTTTTTCCGCTTTACAAAAATGAAGCTATAGTAAAAATATAGAACATATTGTTGCCTGTTACGGAAGCGTAAACATCTACTCGCAGCCTTATCTAGAGATAACAGTCGGACACTAGGCCTTAGTCATGGAGAGCACACATGTTTGAAAGGTTAACAGTTTTGAATGTGATGATTTTAAAATCCATTTCCCTTTTATGTACAACACTAGTAATTCAACAGTATCAGACTGTGTTATATGCCAGGCAAAACATTTGACAGTGGCTTTGCACTCAAAATCATAATGTGGCCACAGGTCGGCACACTAACTTATCCTGAGATAAAACATGAATGCACACACAAAAGAAACAATATCTATAACAAGCTCAACATGAAAATAAAGAAAATGTAATAGCCCTAATGCTCCAGCTAGTTCAAATATCTAATTCTCAGCCTCAATGTGCTACGGCTAGGCGCGTGACTGTAAGTGCTTGATAATAGCAAGTCTCTGTTGAGATTCAATGGGCAGAGCCAGTGGCTTGTTGTTTAAGCACGTGGGGTACTTGATCCTCTCCCTTTTTACAACTGACCTTTCTATGCAGTCTGCACTGACATCATTGTATTTCACCCACACCACTAAAAGCACTGAAGAATTGTCTTTTTGCATTCAAATTTTTGATGCAATTGATTATATGATTTAGATTAAAATTGAAATTGAACTGTGGACATATCTGATATTAATAAAAAGTTCAGGGAATTGAAAATAGCTGGGGTCAAATTAAATGTCCTTATAAATGGAAGGCCAAAGCTAAGACAAAGCGATCAATTGTCTGGTCAAAATAATCTTATGGTGTAAATGCCATGTTGATTCTAAACAGAACAAAGAGGTATTTCTTCCAACTATGCCTTTGGCTTTTAATAAGCACATTCTTTTTTCCCAAATGGTTACTGTGTATCATTCAACAATGTACTTGAACTAACCAACTAGGGGAGAAGTAAAGTAAGCTAAAGAATGCTTTCTGTGCATTCACAGAAGCTGCCGAGTAAGAGCTTTAGACAGACACACATCCTCACCAAAACACACATTCCAATGCACACGCACCTACTGCATATCTACACTAGTAAGAGCAAAGAGTAGTATTTTAGTTTGAGCACTAGGTCCATCTCTGTGCCATGCACACCGTCTCTCTCTAATCATCACGGTTGTCAAAATGACTCAACAGAAAATAATGTTGTCGTTTCACAGATGAAATAAAGACAGCTTTAATTAATATAAATGTTTTAGTCTCAGCTAATGATCCAAAATAACATCCACTGCACAATGTGACAACTAAGTTAAGCTTCAGAACAGTCAAGGAAGCTGCCTGTTTACAGTAAGGAATTGGACCAGACCAATTCCTACCCCTTAGCACGAAAACTGGTTTACTCAGAACTTGGCTTTGTACACATCCCAGTATGGGATAGCCATTGTTTGACAATGTAACTACTGAAAACGTTTAATTTTTTAATGTGTCTACAAAGTGTGTATGTGCTGTCAATTAGTCTATGTGTCACTGTGTCACCATTGGATTGTTCCCAATGAGATCCACAACTTATGACAATGACTGTTCAGTTTTACCTTTTCACAGTGTGGAATTTTTAACAAATAATGTAAAGAGTTTTTTTTTTTTTCGATAGCTTAATGTTAGAAGGGTATGATATGTTGTAGATGAAAATGTGATGTGGTTTCTGTTGTTTTAAATGGAATGGAGTAGGGGTGAACCCACATATTCAGAACACATATGGGCACTTCAAATACTTTCCTGGGAAAAAAAAGCTCAATTAAATTCATTGATGAATTCAAAATAATGTTTCACTGGACATTTCCATTTGAGTATTAAGTCTGTTAATTCAACAGGCCAAAAATATGTGTCCATAGCCACAAAGAGGATTACATTCAGTAGCAGTAGTTTTGTATCAGGGGTCCCATTGTGAACCACACGTGGACTAGCAAACGTGTCTTCATGTGTAACAAACTCATCAGAACTTCATTACAATGTAGAGAAGACAGTCAGAGCAACAATGCCATGCCAGTCTACAGGTAATAACCATAATTCACACACCTTTATAAACTAAGTTTTGGGGCTGAAGGAATTTAAATGCAAGATCATAACTCTTGCTTCAGCCGCAACATCTCAGGCATTTAATGTTTACATTCATAGTTTTAAGCCCCAGTCACAGACAAGCCTTTGTGTTAGAGGACAAACACATCAGCCTCAGTTGTATTATTATTGCCTAAGAATCGACAAGCAGTCCAAGCAGCGTTTTAAAGAATGAAGGGCACATCCGTAAGTGGAGGGAGCATCCTGCCACAACAGGAAAGTTAGAGGATGAGGGGAGTCACTGGTGTCCAAAAAAGCCAACAGCTCAAGACTTTCATAGCCTTGGCTATTCAGTCAGATAAATAAGGAGAGAGGGACAGAGAGAGAGAGAGAGAGACAGAGAGAGGGAGAGAGAGAAAGAGAGAGGGGGGGAGAGAGAGAGGAACAGATTTTGTCAGGAAGCTAAAGGGCAGGGGCAGCGCTGCAGGAGGGGCAGAGTGGGTCTGGGCAGGGAGGGTGAGCTGGGTGGCCATTATGCTGACTTCACACAGCTCCACGCAGCTGCTGCTCTTCTTCCTGCCACTCCAGAGGGAAGGGAGGCAGCCCATTTGCATTTTTCACAGGCGCTTTTGTTTCTCTGCCCGGGAAAAGATGCTCTTTTGTTCTCAGATGCTCCCGGGCAGCAGTGTGTGTGTGTGTGTGGTTGTGTGTGTGTGTATGTGTGTGTGTGTGGGTGAAAGTGAACAAGAGAATCGGGCGAAATGTCCTCATCTGGGGCTCTATGCTCGTCCTGCTCCATGTCACCTCAGAACCCCTCTGCTTTTGTCTTTTGGGCCACCTTCCGGTTCCTGGGCACCAAAATACAGCTCCAAAGGTCTGGCGGACAGTGAAGGGCATCTATATCCCATGCAATCTATGCATGATCCCTCAGGGGTGAGATACAGCCTTCAAACAATATGATAGTCCGTCAGTTTCTCCATCATAACTGACAGCTATGGACTGCGAATTTTCAAATATCTTAACAACGTTGAAAGGTTCTGCTTCATCCCGCCTACCATCTCACGAGGACTGCACCGTGATGGCGGACTCACTGTGAACAGTGAGGGTGGGGTTGCACTGGGAGACACAGTCCTCCAGGGGCAACTGGGTTTGGGCTTCCTGGGCGGCACGGAGGGAACAGTCAACGCTGTCATGCACAGGGTCTGCTTCCTCCCTCCCCTCCTCCTCTCTCACAGTGCCCTCTCCGTCGTCAGACACGTCCCTCTTGCTGTCCACGTCCACATCCTCCTTCTTCACCTTACAGCGGCACACCTCAATGCCGGAGTCTCCCGTCAGGCGGCGGTGGCGGAAGTGGTTCTCATCGTCCAAATCGTCTTCCTCGTCCTCCCCAGCGTCTCCCTCAACGTCCGAGGCCGCCGAAACATGACTGTCCGGCTCGAAGAAGTCCACGTTGGAGGAGAACAGGGCGTGTTTGGGCGGTGAGAGGGTGGCCCTGGGGGACGGGCGCTCCTGCGATGCATCTTCTCCTTGGCCGTCCTCATCTACCGGTAGGGACATGGCCCCTAACGGGTCGGACAGCACCAGTGGCGCGGGAGGCTGGGGCGGCGATGCACCCTCTGGTCCGGTTGGAGGCGTTGTGGGGAGGTTGGCGTGCTCGGGCTCCAGAGTGGCGCTGGGAACCCTGGAGCCTCCGACGTCGCTGGGCGTGGTGGCGTTGCTGGTGTCGGTCTCGTCGGTGACCTGCACGGAGAAGGAGGTGCTGCTGTGGGAGGTGAGCGAGCAGGACTCGCAGGAGCAGCTGGTGTAGTTGCTGTGGGAGCTCTGTGAGGAGGTCATGCCGCTGGGGCCAGCGTGGGCGTAGCGCGAGCCCCCCTGCAGGGCAAACACCGAGCTGTAGGGTGGAGGGGGTGTGTTGGGCTGGGCTGCCACCTCCTCATAGGAGGGCAGCTTGAAAGATGCTAGGAAGCCTAGGCAAGAAAAACACACAAGATATGTCAACATACTGACTTAAAGACCCTGTAAACCAAAATCAAAAGAGTTCTGAGTTTGTCACATCACAGAAGAAGGTGTCATTAACCACCCAAATCAGATGTATATCAAATTAGTTTTCAAAATAGTGAAAAAAGACCTGCATACTCTGCTCTCAAATATTGTGAGCAGGTCCACTGACTGTGCTGAAGGCACGCCTAATCGGGACAAGGTTGCTGTCCCTCTCAACTGTACTACCACAACAACAATTCTCTAAACCAGCTGATTCTAATTCCGTTTTTTTACAGGATCTTCAAAATCTAGTATATGAAGGCATGTTAAACACTCCAGACAGGCAAAGATTCTGAACATGAACCTTCTCTGTTGTAACTCAGTCACAGAGTTGGGAAACTCAGATATTTGTTCCTCTGTCAACTGAGTTTGGAGCACAGGCAGAAAGAATACATGGCTGGACACTCTGGAGTTTGTCCCCCTGCTCACCCAACTCTCAGGGGAGGGGTTATGTTGAGTGGGGACTCATCGCCTCACCAATATCCCTTTGTAGAACCGCCCAAAAATGGACCACAAAGAAAGACTCCACAATTCAGCACCACACATTTCACAGTCTTTTCACATGTTTTCAAAAATAGTTTTGTAACCTATACAAGGTGTTTCCAGAGATATCTTCTATTTGATCAGTATCAGTAAAATATGAAAACCACATCTGGCTGCCAGAGACATTCAATAACATATTATGTTTAGGCATAAAGACAGGAAAGGCTAGTTGTTGGCTGACTCCCATCTAGCTCACATCTTTTTTTAAAAACTGTTTCAAAATGCATTTAACCTGAACAGGCAAAAAACACCCTTTGGAGACTCATATAGACATATCTGTTTATGACAATCAACCACATGCCATCAACAAGTGGCATTTGTGTTTATATTCAGCACCCTCGCTTGTTCACCTGATACACCACTTCTTAGTTTCAGCCACTATATACACACAAATGGCAATCCCCAAGTGTAACAGCTAACATCCCAACCCTTAAGAGCAAAGATAATTCATACTGAGGTCCAACATGGAGGCAGGATAGTTGCAGGCCCCGTGGTAAGCGATGAGGTTGATCTCTCTCTGTCTCTGCTGTTGTTGGATGCGCAATTTGGCTCGCCGGTGCCGGTATGCACAACAGCAGCTGAACAGGATCAGGACCGTCCACAGCAACCAGAACCCTGCACTCACACACACACACACACACACACACACACACACACACACACACACAGACACACACACACATGCAGACACACACACACACACACACACACACACACACACATAGAGAGAGAGAGAGAGAGAGATAGAGAATGCACACACACAGACAAAACACACACAGAACGCACACACGGACACAGAACACACACACACACACACAGACAACACACACACACAGACAATTTACTAATGCAGTTCAGAGAGGGACTTGCCTGACCAGTGTAATATATGGAGTACACACTAAAAATCTGCATGGCTCAGCTTCAGAGCCTTTTAAAGTCAATGTGGATGCCGCAGAGTTGGCCGGCACTACCTCTGGCGAGCAGCAGTTTATTAGGATGTCCTTTGCACTTAGTGGTTTTGATTAAACATTTGCTTATGTACTGCATTTAAGTTTACCACTGTCATCCTACAGGTTTGTGTTGGTGCTAGCAGATTTCAGTTCTACAGTACACATTCAACCCTGTTGGGTATATCACAAAGCTGCCAAGAGCAGGACACAGTGAAACAAATGATTTAATCAGTCAGGACTTACACCACAGCTCGTAGTAGTACGTGCAGCAGCCTGTCTCCCCACAACAGTGGCCTGTCTCACACAGATAGCCAGGGTTGTTGTTGACTCCATGGCAATACTTTGCACTCTCCATTATATGCTGGCTACCTTGATATTTCACACCCTGTGCAGCAATACAGTTAGAAAGAAAGAAAGAGGGAAAGATGAAGATTAAACCAGTCAGTATAGTTGGGATAGTAAAATGGACATAGTAAACATATATCTTATATAAATGGACATAGTAAACATATATCTAAATGGACATAGTAAACATATATCTTATATAAATGGACATATAAACATATATTTTATATAAATGGACATATAAACATATATCTTATATACTAAATGGACAAAGTAAACATATATCTTTTATAAATGGACAAAGTAAACATATATCTTCTCAACGCTACAGTATAAGGTTTACAATTTCAGAATTATAGAATTCAAAACATGCATTTAACCTAGAACATGTACAAAATGACAGACAGAGAGAGTAGAATACACAAAATACAGTACCGGGTCTATTTCAGAAACCACAGAATAGCAGATAGCTCTACATGCAATAGGAAAGTTCATGCATTTCTCGCCTTGCTAAGGGTTCCCATATCAGCACTGGTTACCATTTCAGGAGATACAGCCACCTGTGAGTCAACAGTCAGAAAGTCATGTCTTTAAGAAAGTCTTTATTTGCTGTATCACTGCCCAAATCTGAGGGATAATATGATAATAATTGAGTAGTTTTCACCTTGTGAATTGTATCAGGAGTAACTGACACCTGTAACAAAATAAAAATACAATTTCATAATTCACATACTCTGGCAATTAGGGAATGCAATATAATTTGTGTAGCCACAGTACTACAGAATGTATACCACTATGCAGCTTTTATAAAACCGCAACATGAAACTAATCAAAGATGAGCTGGAAAAACATCCTATTCCATATCAAATTTAATGTGGTAAGGCTGCGAGTTGGGTTTGTTTTATGGATCTTTGGTGAACGGGAGGAGGAGGCTTACCTCAGCTGTATTCCCATGGGGCTCCGGCAGGGAGATGGTCATGGGCTGATGAGAAACATCCCGAGGCAAGAGAGACAAGGAGACAGAGAGGGCAGGGATTAACCAGCTGGAATGACAGGATGGGATGGAGAAAAGAGCAGATTATCCGTCAACAGGGACGAGTTCTTTTCCTCCTGTCCCTCCTCTCTACGCCCTCTCTGACTGGCACATAACAGCTGACTGCCTCGTCTCATTCACACGGCCGCTGGATATTCTGCTGGCAGAGCCCTGCTGGAGTCCTGCTCCTGTACCGCACTGTGTGCATCTCAACGCTGCTGGACTGAGTGAGCGGCCCATGTGACTCCTCTTCCCCTCTGTGGAGGGGCTTCCCTTTCAATGGGCCTTTACAGAACGAGTAGACAGCAAGCGCCAAAAGAGCCAGACACTTCAGGGCCTCAGATCCAGCCACAGACCAACTCCACCCCTACCCACCCCCAAACCAAACCAAACCTTAGCCCACATGAGCCGCAACCTCCATCCCTGCCTCATCTTTCTGCATCTAGCATTTCTCCAATAGAGTTTTATCAAAAAGAATTCTCACGCTTTCTCTCTCTTCTCTCTCTCTCTCTCTCTCTCTCTCTCTCTCTCACACACACACACACACAAATGTACGCACGCACGCACACACACACAGACGATATGTCGGAGCTCATTACTTATTTATCTTGCATAGTCTGTTTGCAGAGAGTGGCTTCTGTCTCCAGGTGAAAGCTGCAGGAGTCTGAAGGTCAGTCTGGAGTGTATTTAAGATCCAAACTAGCAACACATGATCTCATGTGAACTCACTTTCATCAGTGGCAGGGCATGTTTCTGAGTTGAGAACTTTGACTCAAGTAATGGAAGAAAAACACATAGTTTCCAAATGGATTAAAGTATTTCAGACAAATACTAAATTGTTACATTTCTGGATCAGCAACTTAGCGTCTTAAAGTTATAAGTATTGCTTTAAAAGCAAAATATATCTCATCTTCCTCAAGATTGCAGAGTAAACACTCTTCTACTAACATAAGTTGTGAGAACAGGTAGACAAGACCTGCAGGAAGATTCAAGGCTGGTCCCTTCACCCTGCTACTCCATTCAAATGGATGCATTTCAGATGCTAAACTTGGCAAGTCCCATGCAACAGGTTTGTCCAATGACAGTGACAGCTATGGACAGCATTGCATCATGGATTTACATAATGAAGAAATTAAGCCAAAACTACTCAGCCATATGGCAAAATGTCAGCCTGAGTAAGCACACCTGCATTTTGCAGCAATAACATGCACAGTATCCAGAAAATCAGCCAGGTCCATCCAAAGGCAAACATATTTGGGTACTTTTCCACCATTTTTCAGATTCTGGTGGCTTCATTGTTCACTGAGCATGCCCTGTCCATGCTCTCTACCGTCACTGGACTTGACTTGTCTGGGGACTGTCACTGGGTTTGCCACACCACTCTGCAGCACGCCGACACTACTACCAGTCCTCCATGCCAGATATCGATTCTGACAAAGGTCCATTTCACAATCAGCATGTCAACCTACCATGGGCCGATAGTTAGCAATAGCCTACTGCCGGCAGATTACTCCTCTTACTTGGTATGATAGAGTAATTAAAAAAGAAGAATTAACCATTCCTAGGTGAATAATTACTACAGATAAACAAGTCATGGCTCAATAACATGTAACTCTACAATACAGAGGACCTTTAGATATTATATTTGGTGAGTTAAGGCATACAGTTAAGCTCTCCTTCATAATATTTGAGATCTGTTGCTTAGTGTTGTGTTGTTTCTTGCTAACTTTATCCATAATACATTAGCATTCATTCAACCTGAACTGGTATTGATAAGAAAGACTATACACAGAATGGCATCACATATGAAAACGGTTTTCCAAACTAGGTCAAGAGAGAAAATAACCACAGCTTCAGAAAAACAGAGCAGAATCATGGGCATCCACACTGAAACCACTATACTGGCTCATACCAGACCTAAAGATAAATGGCCTTTTATTATATTTTATTATATTTATTATATTGTTGCATCAGCTTACATGTAAAGAACACATAAGCTACACTTATGAGATGTTAGATGAGGATGACCCAGGGCTTGTACAGCATCGTTTGGAAAACCAAATATTGCACAGCAGAATGACACAAAACAGTGCTGTGGAACTTTGCACATCACGTTTTGATATGGTAACAATAATTAATATAAATCACATTATTTCCCATGTGAGATTCCTGAATGTAGCCTACACTTGCAACAGCCAGTTACTTTGCAAACTGCATTTTTGAGACAGGTGACATTTCAATAACTTGGCTATCTGCATTGGAGAGAGACTCACTGATTACGCTCACTAATTATGACGAAACGAAAACCTCATCCATCAAGACACTTTTATCAGCACACTCCCAATGTTGCTGTAATGTGCATGGTTCTGAAATACTTGAGTGAGCACAATGCTTGTCGCAAAGGACATTAAGAGAAAAGCACATGTGACACTGATGTAGCCTATTCGTGACATGACCACACAACAAATTCAAAAGCTGTCTGTGGTGATGCACATTGCTGCTGGGGTAGACCAGTAGGCTATCCTGTTGTTGACAGAACTCCTGTATGCTGGTAATATTATTGTGCGTTACTACGATTTGCTCAGGAACATCCTTACCTCCTCCACTTTCAGTAAATGGCAGAAATGCAGTTCATGGTCCTCGCGAGAATCCTCCATCCCGGTTTACAGGGCCGATGGACAAAAGAAAGGGACAACGTCTCGAGAAAAGGGATGTTAATCGCTAAGCCCCCATCTCTTCCTCTCTCCTCATACAGCCTCCTCCGCAACCGCCATTCTCGGTTGCCGACAGGACGCCCCTCCCAGAATTGCACGCCAACGGGGATGTCGCGGCCGATTCAACAATGCCGCCGGTACTTTTAAGAGAAGGAGGAAACGTTCCAATTCACCCTTGCTATCACAGACCTGGGGGTTTCATGAATATTGGTAAAAAGTATCAAAATTGATTTCGGAAGGTCGGGTTTAACATTAATGATGTCATATAACCCCAGCCCCCAATTGGAGAGAAGGAGCGCTGCAGCAGTGATTGGATGGAACATATCATAGCAACAACTGCAGACACTTGTGAGATGCTGTCGATGAAAATCTGTGACAAATTCTCTACACTCAAGCAGTTTTCCTACTATTCTTTCTTTCTATAGCCTACCTAATTTGGTTCCAATCCCAAATTCCCTTATTGCTTTCTGAATCAAGTATAAGGCCTATGGCATAGCCTACATTACAGTCTTACCTATGGCAATCCCCTGCCTTTGCAACGTGTGAACACAAATTGATCAAAAATGGAATGAATACAAGCTACGAATGCAGCTTTATCCTTTACACTGTACTGGTGACCTGTGAAGTCTCTTCCATTAGGCTACTGTCTGCAAATAGATGACAATAGCAGAATAAACTATTTGTCTCGTGTGAGCATTTGTTCATGGACAAAGAAAACTGCAGTAAAGTTTTCTGTAGTTATTTGTGCAAATGCAGACGAAGGCTAACATGTCTTTAAATGGATAGTGGGATGCCTGGTCAGAGGAGGGGAGGGAGACACTGAGAATCAGCAGCAGAGATGGTCCAGTCCAGTGGTCTAGTCCTGCACTCTTACGTAACAGAGAAACCACTCCACTCTGGGGTGCAGCGACAGCACTCCTGTCAGGATGTCAACCTATGACACCAGGAGAATGCAGCATTTTCAGCTTTGGTACACTACCCCCGCCCCGCCCCCCAAGACTCAATGCTGTACAGTACATGCAGTGGAGCAGCTACTGTTACTGCAAAACTGGAAATAGATTTCTAAAGGCCTTTTGTAGATTTCCTTTGAAAAGTTTATTCTTAAGTCATACTCAAGTTTTATTGAACTATATTATTTTTAACTAATGAAGTGTTCATATCCTGTAAGCTTTGGATAAAAGTGCCTGCCAAATACCATAACCATAATCATGACCATGAAAATCAAAATCAAAAGTTAGATTGCAAGAATATTGGCATGCAAGAAGGATTTCCTTGCATATGCCTTCATTACCAGCAAGGGCATATTTTCAACTCCTGTGGATGGAAGTCAACATGATAGTTGTTGTTGAGTAGAGCGGTTGCCACGCTTGACCACATGATGGCAGCAGAGCCGTTTTAATTTGGCTCACTTCTCTAAAAGTGCAGAGGTACACCTCTCATAAGACTTGTTTATAGATTTACCACTTACTTTAAATGGTGGGAAGAGGACAAATACACACACACATGAATACTCTCTCAGACACATACACACACACACACACACACACACACACACACACACACACACACACACACACACAGATTCTAGTTCTAGTACATAGTTGTGGTAAAGGTGTTGTGAGGTGTTGCATGCTTTAATGTGGTGGGTATGTACTTGTAATGGCAGCACAGTTGCCATGCCAGTGTGCCTAATCCCCCAGAGGTGATGATCTAGTCACTGCCCTGGCATTTGGGTGTGACACCTTAGGGCACCATGGTGCATACTTCTGTGACCTCAATAATATTTACCCTTTTACGTCAGTTTTAATGGAAGCCACCCTTCCCTCCTTATGCCATTCAGTGGGCATGAGCCCTCACAATTATTCAAGACTCAAGACAGATCGCAAACATGAGGTATTTTTAGAATATGAATGAATGTATTATTGGAATTGTAGGCTTTGTTGGGTGCAGGGTGTGTCACGTTTAAATAGCACAGAAGTGTTAACACCATTAGTCATAATATTATGGCACATCAATGTATTTTCTTCAATGATTTTAAGGAGAGACTTTAAGGAGAAAATGCATTTGCGGTTCTGAGTTTGTGTGCATGTGCATGTGCATTTGTGTACACACACACACACACACACACACACACACACAGAAGAAGAGAGAGAAGAGTTGGAGGTGGGAAAGGTGAGAGGACAAGGTGTCAATACGTGTTGTTTGTGAATATCATAGATCGGTTAAACAACCACAGGGTTCCTGTTGCACTTTGACATTTTGCAAGTCTGGAACAATTCTCTCTCTCTTTCTCTCTCTCTCTCTGTTTGTCTGTCTTCTATAGCCGTGCCTTATCAGAACAGAATTTGCCTGGGCTAACCTTTGCTCTTAACTGAACTATTTGGTTAAAAAAGTTTCCCCCGTAATATACACACACATTCTCTCTCTCTCCCTCATACACTCTCTCACACACATACATTCTCACTCACTCTCTCACACAGGCATAATACACACTCACACGCATGCATACACACACTCATAAACACACACACACACACACACACACACACACACACACACTCTCTCTCTCACTCACCCCCTCACTTACTCACTCACTCACACACGCACACACATTCACACACATGCATACACACACTCACACTAACTCGCACACACTGCATTGACTGACCTGGTAAAGCAGATCTATGTTTTGTCAGGGATCATTATAGCGATGAGAAACTACAGGTCTCTTGGAGAGCTGAGCCAGTAGAGAAAATTGTTTCCAGAAATGGCCACCCTAACATGCCAATGAACTCATAAAGCTGAATCAGGTGCAAAGCAATGTGGTACACACATGACATGACTGTATCAATTCAGAGAGGTGATGTAAGAGGAGGTTCTACAGCAATATATTCACACATGCTCTCTCCCTCATGACACTCACGCACACACACACACACGATGAGTGTGAAGATGATGACGGTAGAAATTAAAAGTTGCTGGCATAGCAAATGTCTAAAGCATATATTGCCTTAGTACAGTGCACAAGGTAGACCACTTGCACTAGTGGGGTACTCTGTTGGTCTGGGTATCTGTTTTGCAGGTTGGCTGGAGCTCCCTAGGCCCCTGGGAGGCAGTACATTCATCTGCGGGGGGTCTGAGAGGAGAGAAGAGGAGTGCAGAGGAGAGAAGAGGATAGGAGGCAGGGGGTGGACGTCCCTCTTCCTCCCCCTCTCAGGCTCTCTCTCGCTGGGCACAGATGAGTGCTGCCATTCATCACATTTGTTTACCCTCTTCCTCAGTGTCACATCACCCAAGCACCATACACATGTACATTACACACACAAGCACACACACACACACACACACACATACACTGGTAGGGAATGGGCGTAAGAGGGGAGTTTAGGGAAGGGAGTCATCTCAGAGGTGAACTGGAGACAGCCGGCGCCGCTCTCTGGAGGACTACTGTCATTAAGGCTGGACCCATGCAGCCTCAGGTCAAGGGCCTGGCCGAGGGTCTGTTTTCAGTTTCAACATGGGGCACATGATTCATCTTTTTTCACTCATTCTGAAGAAGGCATGAGTACTTTCACCATCAGAGTAAGCGCTTGACATTATCCACACGCATGTCTGTGGGCCTCAAAATATGTGATTCTGTTGGATAACAAATTACAAAACCTAGCAACATCTTAGCAATTGGAAAAAGAAGAGCAAAAATACCATTTGTTTTGGCGTTTCATCCTTTATTTTTAAACTACACTTCAACACATCATTACAAA